>NC_035444.2:5476182-5780692 GCF_002127325.2 Helianthus annuus
TCTTTTTTTAACTTTTATATTATTACTTCTACATGCAGATCTGATGAGTTCTGACCCAATGACAAAATATCACCCAACACCAATATTTTCACACACATATACAAACAAGTACACATAACTTTTGTAAATACATACACACACATATTACATATATACTGAAAAAGTAAGAACACATACACAAATTATTGATTATATTTTATGTGGATAGATTAGTAGATTGCCTAAATTTCATACATTAGTTAGAGTTAAAAGGTACTAAAACACAAAAATAAATGCATAAGAGAGAGATAGATAGAGAGAGAGGGGGGGGGGGGGAGAGAGAGATTATTAGTATTAGGGTTAGGGTTTGCATGAGTAAAGAAAGTTTACCTAAATGGGAACTTAAAAACTTAAATAGAACAAGTGTAACCAGGAGGTGGTGTTTTGCCACAAGTAATAAGCAACTGAAGAGCAAGTGGCAAGTATAAGTTGATATTCAAAAGCTTAAGCTTTATGGTTGTGCACAAGCAAACTGCAGCCTCAAGCTCCACTAAACCAGCAAGAACAGAACAACATTGGTTCACCACTGGATCACCCAACCCAATATGAACCAACCCACCTAAAAGATCCACACAAGCTCCAAGCTTTAGTGAGTCTATGGGGCAGGTGGGCGCAGGTGTTGGCACAAACGGTGGTGGTGGGCATGGTGTTCCTGGCTTCCCTCCTGATGGTGGGTTGAGTACAGGTGGGACAGTGATTGGTGGGGTTACCACAGGTGGAGTTACCACTGGTGGGAGGGTGATTGGTGGCTTGACAACCGGTGGGAGGGTGATTGGTGGCTTGACAACAGGTGGTTTGACAACAGGTGGTTTGACAACAGGTGGATGGGTGATTGGTGGTTTGACAACAGGTGGTTTGACATGAGGTGGTTTGACATGAGGTGGGTGGGTGGATGGTGGTTTACCGGTGGGTGGTTTAGGGGATTTTGGTGGTTTTCCGGTGGGTGGTTTTGGGTGATGGTGGTGGTGTGGTGGTGGTTTGTCTCCACAGGGAACACAGTCAAGAGCAATGGGAGTGGCAGTGGAAATGAAGAACATAGAGATGAGAAGAAGAGCAGTGAGTTGCTGCTTTGAGGACTCCATTTTCACTTGATGTGTATTGATGTGAAGTAGGAGTTATATAGAGGGAGTGTACTATTCTGTATTTGTTTTTGTTTTATTAATAAGTTTTTTTTTGTTTAATTTTGAATGATATATTAATTAAAAGTAGTGAGATTTTTCGGTTTGTAGCGGGTTTTAAGTCGGTATTGGTTCGGTGTATTAGAGTATTGGTATGATATCGGCGCTTAGTATAGCAACAGAAAAAGATATGCAAGATAAAAATCATGTGTTTTATATTGATAAAAAAAACTACAAAAAAATGAATAGTGGTACCAACACAATGTTGTTTGGCCGGTATCGGTTCGATTTGTTACTTACCATATCGACAATCACTATAACTTATATACCATCACGTCGAGACAACAATAAAAATGAATATGATACCGCTACCGGTGTTGTTCGAACGTTATTCATTCGGTTCTCACAGTAAAGAAAAAAATTCAGAATCAGCTATAGCTTGAATTATAGATAAAAATAAGCATCTCGCATATTATATTACTAAAATATGCCATGTCAAGAAAACCATTAAAAACGAACAAGATATTGGCGCTAAAGTTCTTCGAAAGGTATCAGTTCGTTTCTTATGGCAACGAACAAAAACAACCAACTATGTTTGACCCTTATCTTAGATAATTAAATATAAACACATTACAACATTTTATTAACATTATATTTGAAATTTATACGACGTTATATTATATTACGAAAATAACGAAAATAATAAACACATCATTTTATAAAGTAACAAAAAACTAAACTGTGATAAATCTTTGATAATATGTACGTTTGTGTTTCGATCGTTTGTACGTTACCATTCAAAGCTAGATTTTGAGTAAAATTTATATATTAAATGTAGATAAAAATAACGTCATAACGAAATATACTCGGACTTTTATAAGATTTCTTATATTAAAAATATAGGGTTGAGATCCTGTACATACAGTGCTAATTATAAGAACCGTAAGAACAGATCTGAACCATTGTTAATTTAAATCAAGGGTTGATATTGATTATAAATAAAACTCTTATAATTAAAAATTACTACTAACAAATTAGGGGTAATTTTGTAAAATTGCTAGTCATTTGACCATTTTCTATTAAATACAAATTCAACCAAGGTTTTTTAAACTAAAATAACTTTTATATACTTCATTATGTTTTTTAAAAATATATACCATAAAATCAAGTATTTTTTTATCTTTAATATGAGTACCATATTGCTATACCTTTTTGTATTTATAAAAGTGTTTTTTTAAAAAAAGTTAACAAAAGGTGTTTTATATTTGTGCTAATAAGGTGCTGATTATGTGTTAATTACAAAATAATACAAACAAACACCAAAAGTAGATATAATCAGCACATCTGGTGTGCTGATAATGGAGAACGATTGAAGATGTTGTGCTAATGTCGTTTATGTTGATAATGGAGAACGATTCGAAGACGATGTGCTGATAATGAAGAACGATTAATGATGTTGTGCTGATTATATTTTTTGTAATTATTTTTAATTAGTTATAAATAAATATGGTCAAAAAGTCTAAATTACCCCTAAACTAATTTTTTATTGATGGACACTTGTCAATTATGTATTGGTTCTTATGGTTCTTACAAACTTAAGTGTTTGTATTTGATCCCATTCCTAAAAATATATAAGCGAAAAACATAATATAGTCAAAGTAACTATAATAATAAAATATTACAATAATAAAACGAAAAAAAAGGAACTTTGATCCACTTAGCATTCTAATATTTAATTTTAATAAATAAAATGCTAGGCTACTTTTGAATTTACATCAAGATAGTTGGTAAACGAGCAACAAGCTGCGCCGCTATCCCTTTTTGAATAGCAAATTAACTAAGCCTTTTAAAAACTACGTCCATAGATCTCGGGGTCATAACATTACTATGCATGACTCTTTGAACTCGACTAAGTAGGTCCACAGCCTCTGGCGCCAGAAAACCAAAAGTATCAAAAGCAAATGGGATAAACACGTGTTGGTTGTATAATGTTTTATAAATATAGGTCAGAGCAAATTTCTATTTTACATGCACAAAATTGTTATATTAATCATGCATGTCTAGCATAATGCATTCGGTATAGCGGTGATATCAAAGTGTGTGAATAGTGCGTCTAATCAAAAGGTCGAAAATTCGATTCCTACGGTAGACAATAACTTAAAATTGAAAGTAAATTACGTTTAAAAAACCATGTCTAAAAGGAAGAAAAGTTTACTTAGGGGACAGGGGTGGTCCGTGATGGCACCCCCATCACTCATTGTTCCATGCATATAGCACACCGCCGCCACCACCTTCCACAACGCGTGAAAGAATCAACGCGTGGAAAACTTCACGCGTTATAAAACTTATTTAAATCTTGTACGTTGTGTATTAATACTTGTACGTTGTGATGTTTTTGGCCGGAAATTTGTTGGCTTCGCCGGAAAACTTGTTGGCTTCGCCGGAAAATTCGGTGCAAGTCGAAGAAGATGGATCTGGTGTTTTTGAAAACTTTGATTCCTTTTTAACACATTCAGTCCCTGTGGTTTATAGTTATTTACAAAACTTATTTAAATCTTATTTCTTTTAATTTCAACTTTTAAAACTGGCAGGTTTGGTCCTTTTCATAAAAAAATTGTTTCTTTTATAAACTTAGTAAGAATTTTTTTATAAACTTTATAAAAACAAAAAAATGGTTGTGAGTGATGGAATTCCATCACTAGTGATGACCACCGCCACTAAAAAAGGCTTGTGAGTGATAGAATAGTGGTTGAAGATATGACGGAACTTGATTGGATGTTTGTGAGTGATGGAATTCTATCACTTGTAACCACCCCCACTCCCCTTACAACACTCATGCTGTATCATTTTCATTGGATTGTATGTGCTTATCGGATGATTTGATTTTACATTTGGTCCAGCTAAAATGGTTACTAAGGTTGAATACAATTTTTTTGTATTATTTTTTTTTATTTTTCACTATTATTTTGGTAAATGATCTCTTTAATTATGCATTTGTAATCACGTTTTGACGCAAATGTTCGTTTATTTATAATTCTGTGTGTACGTTTAACATAGGTAATATATAATTCGGAAATCAACCAGCCAGACTATATAACAAAGAGTTTGATCATAAGATAATATAACTCGGTTGAGCAACTCATAATGCAACATGCTTTTAAGAAGGAACTAGCTCTGGTTTTACTTTTCACATAACCTGACCCCTCTGCTTTTACTTTTCATATAACCTGACCCAAGTCCCCAACACTATTACTCATAATACAAGACGCTTTGAAGAAAGTAAATATGTGCTTTTATTTGATATTTCTAAAGAATAACAATAACAATTATCTGTCTTATTTAAAAAGATTATCAACATTATCTCAATTAATAACAAGTTTCTGTGTAATACTTTAAAAAAGTAAATATTTATTAAAGAAAAGGCATGTTTTTCTTTTTAAGTTAAAGTATTTGAACAACTTTCCACATTGAACAAGTAAAAGGGATAACATACATATGAAATATATACATCATCAAGATTTTTGTAGGAAGTTTACCAAAGTTGTTGTAGCTATGATAAACTAAGGATCTTATTCCCCATCAGATTTAGGGGTTGTTTGTATTAGATTATGAGTCCACGGGTTTAGTTAGGTTTCTAGGAACCTAACTAAGCCCGTGGGCTCATAGTCTAATAGTTTGTTTACCTCTTAATGGGATTTTTAATAGTTAAGATCTTTTACTGTTCAGCACTTAATGGTTCAGACTGTTTGTTTCGCGAGCACATGTCTGAATGGTTCAGACATTTGCCTCTGAATGGTTAAGCATTATACTAAGTCCGAATGGTTAAGACCTCTAATCTGAATTGGTTAGACATTTGCCTCTGAACGATTAAGCATTATACTGTATCTTAATGGTTCAGACCATTTAATAGTTTAGCACTTGATGGTTTAGACCACTTAATAGTTCAGCACTTGAAGGTTCAGACCTCTTACTGGTTCAGCATTTAACAATTCAGAAGCTGCCAAATAGCCCCTTAGCCTCATATTGACCACTTTAACACTTCCTGTGCTTTTATTTTGGGTTATTGGATTTTAATAATCAAAAGTTTTACCAGTTTGTCGATAATAATCCTAACTTCAAAATTTACTGTGACAATCCCAACTTGTAAGATTTTGGTCCACATTGATCCTTTTGTAATTGGGTTATAACCCAATTAGTTCTTGATGACGTGGAAGTTGATGTGTAAAAATGAGTTGGTTGATTATGTAGATGATGACGTGGATATTGATGTGAAAAATAATAATTATATATATATATATATACACACTCACCATCTTCATCACCACCACTCCCCCACCTCACTACCACCATAAACCACTTCACTGCCACCAGAGAGAGAGAGATGGGGAATGGAAAGAGGGCTGGCTGGGTGATACACGACGGACCATGGAGGAGCCACGATGGCGGCAGATCGAGGGTTTTTGGGTTCAGATTTACACGACGGTGCAACCACCATATTGGTCGTAGTTATTGTGCGATGGTGGGGTTTTTTTATGGATTTCGACTAGATTAAGGGTTTTGGGTTCAGACTCATATGTTCAAACTCATTTTCCAGTCAGATCTGAAAGTATGGGTTCGTCTCCGGCAACCAAGAATGAATGGCAAGGGTCGAATCTAATAACTCTAGTGGTACACTCTGTTTAGCTCTTGTTGTTTTTGACGTGTCTAATGGTTAATCTGGTGGGTATGAAATTGAGATCAGTGGGTGTAGGTGGTGATAATAGGTAGGTGAAGGTGGCGATGTAAAGGATGACAATGGTGGTTAGCAGTTATGATGGTTGTGGTGGAGATGGCGGTGGTGTTTGTGGAGATGGCAGTGGTGGTGAGCGGTGTAGATGGCGGTGGTGGTAGTGGTAGCTAATGATGGTGGTGGTAGAGGTGCTAAGTCATTATCCACGTCAGCATATAATAAAGTTGTGTGCCACATCAGTGTCCACATAATCAACCAGCTCATTTTTAACACATTAGCGTCCACATCATCACACTACTACAAAATAGAGCTTTAGACGGGGTGAAATGGATTTTAAGACGGTGCTTTCAACACCGCCTTAAACTGCACTGGTTTAAAATCAAGTATTATTAGACGGTGTTCTATTTGAACACCAGCTTAAACTCATGTCTTTTTAGACGGTGTTCAGTTTGAACACCGGCTTAAACTTTGTGAACCCCGTCTTTTAATATCAAAACATTTATTAAATCAAATACTTTTAACACCGTCTTATAAACTTAGTGAACCCCGTCTTTTAATTCAAACACCGTCTTATAAACTGCTGAAAAAAATACATTTACTGAATTCATATTTTCCAAAAATACATTTGCTGGAAAAAGAAATACACCAAAAATACATTTGCTGGCAAAAAAAAAATACATCAACCTTATATACACCAATGCAACATTTTCAAATCAAACCAAAACAATACACATTCAAATCCAAAATAAACCCCACATCCAATTCGGAAATAAACCCGTCAAATTACAATCATTTGTGAATACATAACAAACTACACATAAGCTAAACTAACGGAATACCTAACTCGCTAAAAAACTTCGGCATCAATGTCATCAACAAAACATCTATTTCATTATCCGTAGCCACTCTCGTGTCGTGCCACATCTAAAATAAAAGTAGATAGAAAGAGTTATTACAAATATTATAGAATAAATCTAAAGGCAAAGAGAAAAATCGATAACAACATTGGCAATAAAGCTATGTATATATTTACATGTTATATACATCTAAACCTTCTAAGTTTAAAAAAAATAAACAGTTAAGTAATAAATTGATAAACAAGTATATTTTACTTACTTCATCGGGAAATTGGTTTCGATACAAATTGACAAAGTCAAACATATGTTGGAGAACCATGTAGCCGCATTCCCATCCACCCTTTTGTTGCTTACACTATAATAAATTAACAAATTATTATTTAAAAGTAACGAAAATCAAACAATTTAGAAATAGCAAACACACATACATCAACCATTGTGTAGTTGAACTCGGATCCTAAGGCGGTAGGAATTAGGTTTGAAAGACGATAGTTAGAAGCATTCTTTTCGTCTTTTATCTTTGTTGAATCCAAAATATAAACATGTCCTATGTCCTATGTGTTGGGCAATGATGAACAAAGACCAATGGTCGCTACAAAATTAGCGTTATAGAATAGTTAGGTGAATCATAGTAATAAAATAAAAGCAAGTTAACTAAAAAAAACTTACTCAGCCAAATGCGGTGCAAGAATGAAATCTTTATCGACATGATGAGTCGCTAAACTGAAAATGTGATCTTCAACCTCTCTAGGATCTCTATTAGATAAATTTTAGACAGGTAATTCTAAAGGGTTATCTAAATCTATATTTATACACCTATATGTAAATGTAAATATAAATAACATCTATATGTTAATAAAAATATAAATAACATCTAATTGTTATTGAATAATGTTTTATTAAATTTAACAAAATCCACGAGTCATTTTCGTGATTATTACTTTTTTCTCCAATTTTCGTTGTTTATTATTCTAGATCAATAGTCGGTTGTTGAGAGCATTGTAGCAAAACCAATGGTGTTAATTTAGACACATTGATAGGTTACTAGTAGAATGTAACATTAACTTCAAAACCATAAATATTAATATTTTATATTTCACTAAAAACATATTACAACAAGATTAAACCTTAAACATATTTTATTACTATATATAAACTAATTTTTGTATACAATGTACTAATGATTTATCAAAACAAAGCAAGAAAAAATCAAATTTGAATTTTTAACAACATATAATTAAACATGATATAACTACTATTTATAAAACTAAAAAACATTAAATAACATATGTAAAGAGAAAAAAAACTAACCTTGAAACTTTGTAAGGTTGTTAATGGTGAAATTGAGTGAAGATGAAGAAGTTGTTATGAGGAAGATGGAGAAGATGAAGAAGTTGTTATGAGGAATATGGAGAAGATGAAGAAGTTGTTATGAGGAAGATGAAAGGAAAGAGATAAGGTTTTGGTGGTTGTTATTTGATCAATCTTTTTTCAGTTTATAAGACGGTGTTCACAGACAACACCGTCTAAAGGATGTAGAAATTAGTTTATAAAACGGTGTTTAAGCATTAGACGGGGTTCTCGAATATTTATAAGACGGTGTTCAGAGACAACACCGTCTAAAGGTTGGAGAAATTAGTATAAGACGGTGTTTAAGCATTAGACGGTGTTCTTCTGAATTTTATTGAATATTTTATTAAAAAGAGTGGTTTTAAGACGGTGTTATTACTTTAACACCGTCTAAAAAATCATTGACACCGTCTAATGCTACATTTTGTGGTAGTGTCAAGAACTAACTGGATTATAACCTAGTTACAAAAGTATTAATGTGGGCTAAAATCTTACAAATTGGAATTGTCATAGAGAATTTTTGAAATTAGGATTATTATTGGCTAACTAATGAAACTTTGAATTATTAAAATTCAATAACCCTTTATATGTAAAATAAGTAGGAGATAAGTAGCTAGAAAAATGGGTTACAATGATGGGAGAACCATATACATAACCCAATCAAATTTTGAAGAATAGTTTATCATTAGGTTGGACTCAACAACTATTATAGCTATTAATGACTTGTTTCTTGATATTAGAAAATAGGCTAATGAAAATGTTAAAAGTGGTTTATTAAATGATCATTAGGATTTACAACATTAGCTAATGATTATTCATTTCCAATTTTATGTATGCTTATCAGTGTTTTAACATTTAATAATAAAGGATTTAATTACCAATTTAATTGATTTCATTTTGATCCACCTAAGAGCATCCACGACAGGTTCTACATATAGTTTTTTTTGTATGTTTTGCATATTTTAGGTAGTGGTTGTAAGTGATTGTAAGTTGAGAAGAGAGAATATGCTACTGTTAATCTGTATATATATTGAAGAGACAATGTCTCCCCACATTTATTTTTTAATAATTTTTTTAAAGTGGTTGTAAGTGGATAAAAGTGAAAAGGTAATGATAAAGGTATAAGAATATTATTTAATTGATAAGAAAAAAGAAACTGGAGTGATTTTTTTAAGAGTAAACTGCCATTTTGGTTCTTGTGGTTTGGTCACTTTTGCCACTTTAGTCTAAAACTCAAACTTTTTGCATCTGGGTTCCTGTGGTTTCAGTTTTATTGCCATTTTGATCCAAAAATGAAACCAGGTCATATTTGTCTTATAAAATCCTGCAATTTTGTCATTTTCCTGAGGGGCAAATCAGGTCATATTTGTCTTATAAAATATGGTATTTATTTATAAAAAAGAAATGATCATTTTGCACCTGCGAAAAATAACAAAATAGCAGGATTTTATAAAGCAAATATGACCTGATTTCATTTTTGGACCAAAATGACAATAAAACTGAAACCACAGGGACCCAGATGCAAAAAGTTTGAGTTTTAGACTAAAGTGACAAAAGTGACTAAACCACAGGGACCAAAATGGCAGTTTACTCTTTTTTTAATATAATTATGTGGATGGGTATAGAGAAGCTCATGTGATCACTCTAACTCCTGCAGCTCTTTAGGAGATGCATCAAACATAAGAAAGTGTCTACATAAAAGAGAAGTCCAGACTAAATCAACTAAATGTTAAACAATAAGTTATGTTTGTATCTTAAGCACATTCGCAAGACGAACTCCCTCATGGCTAGAAAATTTGTTGTTGCGATAAGAACATAAAATTAGTCAATCTGAAACACAACCCAAACATGACATTGTATCAAACGAGCTCAACATGACACAGATAAGTATATGGGCCGAGTTAGGGTTGAAAAATTCAACCCACCAACAACTTATCAACCTGACACGATTAACATTGTTATAATACACTGGTTAAAGCTCACAAGTATCTTTTTGTTAATCATTTATTTGTAAAACGGTATATGAAGCTTATAAACTTAGGGGCTGTTTGGTAGCCTCTTAATGACCATTCAGAGGTTACCTCTTAATGGTTTAAAACCTCTGAATGAATAAGAGGTAACCTCAAGTCTGAATGGTTAAGAGGTAACCTCTGAATGGTAAATCATCACATATCACATTCTTCTACCTTCTCATTGGTAAAATTATTTATGGTTCCATTAAGAGGTAGCATCTTAATGACCATTCAGAGGCTACCAAACAGCCCCTTAGTCAAATTGCATATTCATCAGATACAATGGGTACTAGATGAATAACAGGGTAGTCACGTGAATGACAAATGTAAAGGGTCCTGCCTAATTATGCAAGTTGCCAAGTTGGCTAGCAAATTCATGCATCTTTGCTTTTTTTATTATTTTTGTATAAGACCGTGTGGTGTGGGGTGTGGGCTTGGGTTGAAGGCGTGGGTAGTCAAGCGGCACTGCTTTAGCCACACCGGGCCAGTGTGGGTAGCAGTGTTGCCCGCTGGTGTCGCTATGAAGTCTGGCATGGGACGGGCTGGGGAGATGATGTTGATGACTGAGATTGCCTGGTTAATTAAATGAAATTTTTAATGGTCTGGCCATGTCCAGCTAAAAGAAAGCCACGCCACGCCACCTCACACCCAAAAAAGCCACGCCCAATCAAGCCATACTATGTGGAGCCTATCTTCGTCAAGCCTCTAACCCAAGCTCCCACACCCCAGCGTCTAACATTACCTACTAGCTGATTGGACAATTGTACAAAAAGAAAACCAAAATTTGTAAAATTCTATTTGAAAGAATGAACTTTGTTGCACAATGAAAAGAGACAAACATTTAACTACCTTTAATTTTAAGATGACTTTTAAAGTCGACGTAAGTAACTACAAAACTTAATATAGATACAAAAACTTTTATAATGCTCATGAAAAACGTGAAAAAAGTTAAATGTCAGCTACCTTAAACCAGAAAAATGTTGAATGTGTGCTTACAAAATTCATCTCGAATGCAAACACATATAATAAGGTTAAAAAATTTCTCATTTGAGTCCAGCACCTTTTTTTCCTCTATTTAATGCAATCCTTTTTTTTTGAAAAAGAAAAAAGAAAGCGTTATAGAAGTTTTTGCTAATCAATCTAAATCGTTTTTTAGAAACAAAAAGCTCATGACCATAAGCTCATGACTAAATCGTTTTTTAACAATAAGCTCATGACCAATTAGATTTAAGTATCGTGGAGTATCTTATATAGTGTGAATTGAGTTTTTGAATTAAAATATGACATAGCAATGAACTAAGATCATTTATCATGTTGCAATAGCAAGTTTTAGTTGGTCAAAATTTGATCAGAAATCGAGTCAAAATATGAAATTTGACTATGCTTTAAACAAAAGTTTGTTTAAAAATAAACATAGCAGTGGCGAAGCTTGACCATGAAAATGGGGGGGGGTCGAAAACGTATATACACAAAAAATTCTATAGAACCGGGGGTCGAAAACGTATATACTAAAAAATTTCTATACGAAAACTACATGTATAACACTACTGAGCGAAAAGTTCGGGGGGTTGGGCGCCCCTCCCGGCCCCTCTTAAGCTACGCCCTTGTATATATGTATTCCGTTGAGGGTTCAAATAAGAAGAAAAATTTTGTAAGAATAAAAAAAATAAGTTTTAAACCAATAGAAATGCTTAATTTTAATTCATTTAATATGTGTATTTAATGTTATTAATAAAGGCATATAAGTAAATTTATAATTGTAATTGATTAGCTAACTAATTAAACTTGTACACTTTTAAATATACTCTTTCAAGATAAAATAATTTATGGTGAAGGACAATTTCGACATGTGTAGGATAAAATTTAGTATGTGTAGGATAAATTCTTTAATGTATATGATAAATTTAGATATGCTTAGGGTAAATTTTGGTAAATGTAAGATGTATGTAGGATAAAATTTGAAATGTATAGGATAAAATGTTTTTTACTTTATTAATAAGAGATAACATAATTAATGGGAGGAGTTATAAATTATTTAATGTTTTAGCATTATACTCTTTTTTTTATTCTCACATTAAATTTCTTCTATTAAATTTCTTCTCAAATGAACATTCCCTTATGTATCCCAACCTTATATAGGTATAGGTATACGTATACGTATACTTATATGTAGTACGAGTTTTAATTAAAAAATATTGAATTTAAAAGTCATAATTTGAATTGGAATGAGGTAGAAATTTGATGAACAGTTCGTTGAGAAACGTAAAACACAACTATACTCTTTCTATGTGTATAGTCGTGCCATATGTAATGGTTCAATTTTAAATTTAAAAACATCAAACACGACTATGTGATCTTGTTCTACTTAGTTGTGTCCTAATTTTTATTTTAAAAAGAGTAAATTACTTTTTGAATACCTGTGTTTTCGTGGTTTTAACCACCATTTGAATCCAAAATAAAAAAGTTTAACGTCTCGAGTCTCTAACCGCTCATTTTGTAATGTTTTGAGCCCATTTTTTTTTGAAAGGCTATTTTATTGAAACCAACAAAAACAAACGACAAACCAACAGTCCCAAAGGTCAACCCAAATTTACATATTTCTACAGAAAACTAAAATTACACCATTGCTCCCATTCGAGCGGCGTGATCCTTGAGCGGCTCTTCACCCAAAGGTATCCAAGTGATTTCAGATCAGCCAAAATCTCTCCAACGACCAGCCTCTTTGATTTGAAGATAACTTCATTACGAGTTCGCCAAATTAACCAGCAAGCCAAAAGAATCACGGTTTGTACGAGTTGCTTTTTAACCTCTGGTCCATCGATCCCTTTATGTAATTCGAACAGGTCTTATAAAGAGAAAACATAAATAGGGGAAATACGATACCATGTTGAAACCCGTTGCCAAACAACAGCAGCGACATAACACGAAACCATTAGATGCTTCGTTGTTTCATTCATATCACCACACATTGGGCATGCTGAAGAGTTAACATAGATACCCCTCCTACATAATTCCATCCTTATTGGAAGCCGATTTCTCGCAAGGCGCCAACCAAAGATATTTACTTTTTTGGGAAGCCATCTATTCCACGGGATATTTGGCCCAACATGTGGGGAAGCTGGGATCGCCATGAAATTTCTTAAAGATTTCACAGAAAAAATTCCTTCATCGCCAATTGTCCACGACCAAGAGTATTGAATATTCCTCAATTGACATGAATCAATGAGGTTTGTATATAAATTCAATTCGTTTACCTCTTCTAAAGTTGTCAAAAAGTAATTTACTCTTTTAAAAACATGGGACGTGACTATGTCACTTTTATTTACATAGACTTCTCAATATTTTTACAAAAAGAAATTGGGCAGTTGAGAGAATGAAAGACATGGTTATATAGTGTGGATCCACTTAACAATGTGCCCTTTTGAATGATTAAAGGAAGGTTTGAAAAACTGAAAGACATCACATAGTTGTGTGATTCTTTTTAAGATTGATATTTAGAAAAAAAAAAAAAAAAAAAAAAAAAAAAAAAAACTGTACTACAGGAATCTGTCATATTTATCACATAGTCATGTCATCTAGACTTCACATCTGATAGAAAGAGGATACGACTAAGTGAATCTTTGTGACACACATGTGTGATTTCATAATTTCCAAATGTTGTTTTAAGCTAACTAACAAATTATCCGATTGTATGATAAGCTCAAGCAAGGATCATTAATAAGAATTATCTAGTGTTTAGGTGTATTTAACCCTCCCTGTATTCACTTAACATTTCACCATGCAAATCATTAATGAATCGATTAAGAAATTTCTACAAATATAAAATAAATGTAGAAATATAAAGTAAATGTGTGGAAAAGGAGACTGAAGACATTACTAGGAAATATTATAATTGATTTAGTAATCTAAGGCTTATGAGTACATTGTGAAGTGCAACAAGATACTTATTACTTTGATTACAATATATATAAGGCAAAATGGGGCCTAACACATTTAGGGGCTGTTTGTTTACCTTTTAATGAGTTCAGCACTTAATGGTTCAGACTGTTTATTTCGCTAGCAGATGTCTGAATGATTCAGACATTTACCTCTGAATGGTTAAGCATTATACTGAGTTTGAATGGTTAAGACCTCTAATCTGAATTGATCAGACATTTTCCTCTGAACGGTTAAGCATTATAGTGGCTCTTAATGGTTCAGACCTCTTATTGGTTCAGCTCTTAATTAATCATTCAGAAGTTGTCAAACAACCCCTTAAACATATATAATTTGTGTTCTTGGATAGCGAATCTATATTGGATTATGGTAACAAACTCATAGTGGATTAGAAGATAGAGTTTAAGTTTTTCTTGTTAGTTCAAAGGTTGTTGCCTTGTTGGCAAGTTAATTTGATAATGGGATATGAATAAGGGAATTAATATTGTAAGGAGTTGAATAGATAGATATGGACCACTAGAGCTAAATAGAGAAAAAGAAACTTGAAAACTTTGTAACAAACCATTTTTTTTTTATAAATATTAGAGTAAGTAATATACATGTCTTCAAGCATTTTGAGCCAAAAAAACCCAAAAAAGCATCGAAGGAATTTTTTTTAAATATAAGTCCAATTGTTACATATGTAACCTTTTTGGTTTATTTATTTATTAATTTTTTTTGCTCAAAACGCTTGAAAATACGTATATTCGATGCCCTAAAATTTTAATAAAAATATAGGTTGTTACATAAGGTTTTTGAGGATTTTTTCATGGGTTTTCATTTTATCCCAAGGTTACAGCCTTTACGTGTGTTTATATAAAGCTCCGAAAAATTTGGTAAAAACTAATTTTTTACATGTAAAAATGAATTTCTTTATGTGTACTTTTTGTTACATTTTTACCTATGGTTCCCTATTTTTTATGGTTTTCCAATGAACTCACCCTTATATATAATATTTATAATGCTATAAAGTTTAGTTATATACAGGAACGGACCTAGCTATCCTTGACGAAGGTGGCCACACCACACCCATGAATTTTGTTAAGTGCGAGAAACTTTAATAAAAGTTTCAAACTCATGTTAGATGATAATTTTAAATATTTAAACCTAAATTAGAAAGATAAATATGGTTCCACAAAGTCCTCATGCAAACCCCACCATGTCCTTTCACCATGTAACATATTCAACTTTTACAAAAGCACTTAACGAAGTTAGCATGTGAATCGTGTTGTTACATATTTATTGACAGAAAATATGTATTTTTGAAACATTTTTTGAATAATATTGCAAATGATTTTATGGCTTTACTCAATTTTCGTCCCGTTTAACCTAACGTGTTCTTTCTCGAAAGCGAAGTACATGCACGATCACCCTTCTTAAGGCCTTCTTTTGTTCCGCTGGATTCAAGTACGCACTGATCAAACGTGATTAGAGTACTAGTTAGTAAACGCTAGAAGACATCAGTCGACATGAATGAATATATGGTTATGCTAGTGTCAATCAACATCAAATAATCCGATCTTGGACACACATTATTCTTGTAACCTTTAGACATATCATATAAATGTAATAAAGTATATCAAAAACAAACAAACAATCAACAATCATATAAAAAGGTTGCAGAATTACTCTTGGGAGAAAAACATATGGTACATTTCAGATTACTAAAATCATAAAACGTCACATCGTATTGTGAATCGATTCTGAGCTATTGATAAGTTCGAAAGTACTTGTAGGACCAATAGTTGCTTTGAGCTAAAGAAATTGCATAGTAATGGTATGAAACCGTGGCTCATCAGTGTGGTACGTACGAGTTAAATTGTTTCATGTTAAGAGGGTATAGAATTTGGGATTGTTAGGGCCTATGTCCGGATCCATCGGTGACTTTGATAAAAATAATCATACATCTATTATAAGAATTGCCAGAGGGACTCAAATGCTTATCACGGCAATGTTTAGTTGTTATCTTGTTGTTATGCATCACTACTTTATTCATAGTTTTAAGTTGATTTATGAGTTACTAATTTTAAATTTATTACTTTGAGTTAAGGATGTTATATATAGGGGTTAGTTAACGTACAATGTTTCTTAACGTACGATGTGTACGCTGGGAAATTATGCACGTTATAAAACTCAAAACCCTAATCACGCATGTTGAAAACCATAATCACGCATGTACAAAATCAGAAATCACGCATGGGTAAAACCCTAATCACGCATGTTATACAAGTAATCACGCACGTTATATTTCCCAGCGTACGCAGCGTACGTTAACCCAGATTGTACAATACATTTTCTCGTTATATATAATTGTTAAAATATATAAAATCTTAGTTATATAAAGTATAATAATGTAAATATCACATGCATGAAGTCAAATGTATCACGTAAACTATTATTATTTCTAGTAAAAGTATATATTGGTGGAAAACAAGGAAATACAGACCAATCATATGTAAAAGATGTTATTTAAAAATAGAAAATAAAAAAAATTAAAAGACATACAATCACGGGTTGGACATAAGTCCAAACAAGATAAGCTTTTTCTTCACGGATAAATATATTCATCAACAACAGACAAACACACCCACAGATTCACAATTTTAAAGTCTGGTTTTCTTATATATGTTTCTCAAATAAGTCTGGTTTTCTTATATCAATATGTTTCTCAAATACTTGTTGCATTTAATTTATGTTTAAAATCACTCTTGATCTTGATCTTGTATGAACTGGTTTCCTTTAAATTTCAAGACGTACATGTGTTTTTAAAAATGTTAAAAACCGAAAATGATGGTCTAAACTTGGTGATCAGCTGAAGAATTTGCATTATCACACGTCGAGTTTTTATTTTTGTTTTTTTTTATTTTGAGTTACATCATACATGTGACTTTCGAACGTGAGTCGAGCTCAAGTTGAATTACTAGTGATTTAACTAAATTGGTTTTGGACTTATGGTCAAGGCTTTATGTATACATGATTCTTGTAATTGTTCACCAGATTGTTATTTTATCAACATTCTTTTAATATGTACAATATAAGTTCTTGTGTAATATTCTTTTTTATCATATAGTAAGATTCCTTTGTGATTTGATATTTTCGTAACTAGCGTTCTAGGAACATGTCGTGAAAAGAATTATCATCCTTTGGTCGCAAGGCAATCATTCATGATTGTTGTTTCCTTTCTTTGGTTAAACCCATTGTATATGCCGTAAAATCATCTAATGTCACGACACAACTCTTCTTTAACTTGTCGATGTCATTCACCCTCATGGCCTCATGGGCAACCATAGAAGGCGAAGAAAAGGAAGAACGTGAGACAAAAGAGGAAGACAGTACTAAAGAAAAAAAAGGTAAATGCGAAAGATGTATAATTACCAGGCTATAATAGTCTTTCGGTTTATTAGGATTTGGTCATGATCTTTAGCAAATATTTTTATTTATTACTTTGATTTAGTTTTTTAATGGAATTAGTTTGAATCTTTAGTATATTTAATCAAAATTATCATGATATCATCTATCTACTATAATAAAAAAAAAACCAAGTTTTAGACACGTGTCATTCATTGAAGGCATCCTCATATATATACTTATCTTATATTAACTAAAAATAAATAAATAATAAATTAATATTAAATCTTATCATACTTTAATAAAATATTATCCTCAAATCTAAATTATTAATTTAATATATTTTTAAAACAAATACCTCTCTTTCCTACTTATCTTATAATAAATATATGAATAATAAATTAATATTAAATGTTATCTTAATTTATTAAAAATATAACTTTTTTTTTATTATTTGGTATACAAAATTATATTTATTCAACTTGTGTAAACGTGAGGTTTTTAAAATTTTAACTTTTATTATTTACTATACAAAGTTACATTTATATAACCCGTGTAATACACGAAGTTTTTAAAGATATAACTTTTTTATCATTTGCTATGTAAAATTAGATTTATTCAACACGTGTAATACACAGGGTTTTTAAGGATATAATTTTTTTTTATTTGGAAGATTTTTCAACCCGACTATACACGGGTTTTTTAAAGATACGACACACACATAGTTTTTAAAAATATAACTCTTTTTAGATCTATTCAACACGTGTAATATACGGGGTTTTAAGGATGTAATTTTTTTATCATTTGGTAGATTTATTCAATCCGATTATACACAGGTTTTTTAAAGATACGACGTTTTTAGTATTTAGTATACAAAATTACATTTATTTAATCTGTGTAATACACATGGTTTTTAAAGATATAACTTTTTTTATTATTTGATATATAAAATTACATTTAATTAACCTGTACAATATGCGAGTTTCATAAAGATATAACCTTTTATTATTTAATATATAAAATTACATTTATTTAACCCGTGTAATACACGGGGTTCTAACCTAGTTTTTTTATAGAGTAAATTACGTTTTTGGCCCTTGTGGTTATGTCAGTTTTACTATATTAGCCCAAAATAAGAATTTTTAACGTATCTGCCCCCATGGTCCCTATATCTAACCATTTTGGCCCCTAATTCTAACCAAACCCTAACTCTGGTTAACTTCTTGGTCACATGGGTTGCACATGATGAGTAAAATTGTAATTTCCCTTCCCCTTTTATGACTTTATAAATAAAACCCAAATCTTGAACAAATCATCATCATCTGCATCTCTTTCTTGAACCAATCTTTGACCCACCCATCACAGACAAACAAAATCCATAGGAAAAGATTTCTGATTCTTCATGAGAACAAACTACATAAATCGGTTACGAATCACGTTTGTTGAGTATCTCCGTGAATCAGATCTCGTTCATAACAAATCCATAAATTTAGTTAGGGTTTCAAGATCTACCACCGGCAACCACCACCACCACCATGAGAATGCCACCACAACCGTCATCTCCGTCCACATTACGGGCAAAAGATGCCGAATCAATCTTCCGTACAAAACCTATCTCCGAGATCCGAAACATCGAATCCGCAACTGGAGGAGAAACCAGTAGTAGATGTTGTTGATGGGGGTTTCAGGTGAACGGTGGTGGTGAATCGGAGGGAGGTGATGAATAGTGGTGGTTGATGATGATGTTGTGCGACGGTGGTAGGTGAAATCGAAGGTGGAGGATGGTTGTCGATGTAGCAGTGATGGCGGAGGTGATGGCGACTGGGTAGTGGTCGTTGCTGTTGGTGGGTGTTGATGGAGGGTTTGGGTGTTGATCACAAGCAGACCTCAAATAGAGAAATGAGGGTTTGGGGCAGGGTTTTGTTGGAGGGTTTTGTTTGTGTTAGGTTTGTAATTAGGGTTTCAGAGGTGTGTAATCTAGTGATTTGTGTTGGGTTTTGGGTTGTTGTTAGTTGGTTATTGCTGGATCAGTTGTGTGTTGTCGGGTTTTGATTTGTGTTTGAAGTTTATGTGGGGATGATGATGATGATGGTTGAAGATGATGAAGATCTGGGTTAGATTTAAATGAAGATCTAGGGATGATGATTTATGTGGGGATGATGATGATGGTTGAAGATGATGAAGATCTGGGTTAGATTTAATTGAAGATGAAGTTCTGGGGATGATGATGGTTGAAGATGATGAAGATCTGGGGTTGATGATGGTTGAAGATGATGATGAAGATCTAGGTTAGATTTAAAGGGGAGGAGAAATTACAAATATACCCATCATGTGACTTGCATGTGACAAATAATTAACCAGGGTAATGGATGAAGTTAGTCTCAGGGGCCAAAATAGTTAGTTATAGGGACCATGAGGGCACATATGTTAAAAAATCTTATTTTGGGCTAATATAGTAAAACTGATATAACCACAGGGGCTAAAAACGTAATTTACTCTTTTTTATATAATAAACAACAAAATATAAGCCATTTCTTTTAAGAAATCTATACTATATAATAAAAGAAACCAATAAAGGGACACTTGTCATTATTCTAGAGCATCCTTAATTTTAGATAATTATTATTTAATTTAAATTATAAAAAAATTATTAAACATTAAACCAATGTTGTATTCCATTGCACATATACGACATCTACAAATTAGAGAAGACCAGATTTAATGGGTGTTTGGATTTGGTTATTGTTGTTGCATTACACTTTTGAATTAATCCAAAACAAACTTGTCACTATTCTAGAGTATCCTTAATTTTAGATAATTATTATTTAATTTAAATTATAAAAAAAATTATTAAATATTAAACCAGTGTTGTATTCCATTGCACATATACGACATCTACAAATTAGAAAAGGCCAGATTTAGTGGGTGTTTGGATTTGGTTATTGTAGTTGCATTACACTTTTGAATTAATCCAAAACAAACTTGTCATTATTCAAGAGCATCCTTAATTTTAGATAATTATTATTTAATTTAAATTATAAAAAAATTATTAAATATTAAACCAATGTTGTATTCCATTGCACATATACGACATCTACAAATTAGAAAAGGCCAGATTTAATGGATGTTTGGATTTGGTTATTGTAGTTGCATTACACTTTTGAATTAATCCAAAACAAAACATTATTATTTAAACAATTTGTTTTTTTTTTCCAAACAATTCAAACTATTATTTGATAACAAAAAGCAGGAGCGGAAGCAAAGAATATCAAGGGGACCGCTAATCTCTTGTCATTGAAATTTATATGTTTTTTTAAGTTAACCGTCCCTTTCGTCCCTATGGTTTGTCTAATTATGCAAGTCCAATCCAAATTTTAAATTTCAATAAACATTATGCATGTTTATCTATGTTAAGTGAAACAATTGTTTTTTATTTTAGATAAGACTTTACCATTTGAAGTTAAGTTTATGCCAATAATTTAGAGTTGATAATATGTATATTAATTTAATTAATATTTAATAATTTAAATTAAATAATAATTATCTATAATTAAGGATGGTCTATAATAATGACAAATACACAGAGTTTTTAAAGATATAACATTTTATTTATTATTTGCTATATAAAATTAGATTCATTCAACCCGTACAATACACAGAGTTTTTTTAAATATAACTTTTTTTATTATTTAGTATATAAAATTACATTTCTTCCACCCGTGAATACACAGAGTTTTTTTTTTAAATATAATTTTTTTATTGTTTGGTATATAAAATTACATTTTTTCAAACCGCACAATAAACGAGGTTCTTAAATATATAACTTTTTTATTATTTAATATATAAAATTATATTTACTCAACACGTGTAATAAATTAGGTTTTTAAAAATATGTTGTTTTTTATTTAGTATATAAAATTATAGTTACTCAACCCGTGTAATACACGGGGTTCTAACCTAGTTATATCTATAAAATGTTTAATCGAAACACTTAAAATGAACCTAAGACTCTTACTTATAATATCATATGATATTATTTTTCATGATGAAATATACTAAAAAAATATTTTAACGGTTTTACAATTTTTTTTTTGTCCAACTATATGATCAACCATATATAAGTATAAACATTTTTTTGTATTTATAGGATTATCGATTTATGAATTTTTAATATGTAGGATTATCGATATATGAGTTTTTTATATGTGTTTTTACAGATATGAATCACATGAATGTACGGTTCCAAATTTACAAATACTCTTTATACTATGCATCTAAAAATGTTGTTCATACTAATAACAAAACTTTATTTCTCTTTGTATTTAACATAAGCTATAATATTTAGTAATAGTAGGATTATGGTATCGAAGGTAGTCAAACCTAAAATAATTAGGGTTTCAATTTTATTTGATGTCCAGCGATCCTTGAAAGTTAAAAGTAAGGTGGCCAATATAAGTTTTCCTTCTTATTATTATTTTTTTTTTTTTTTACTTTTTTTCTCCTTTTTGTGTGTTGTATTGTTTTCTTTTTTTTTCTTTTCTTTGTTCCTCTTTTATTCCCGTTTTCCTTTTGTGTTTTACTTTTTTTAAGTAATCGAATGTTAGGATCAAACGAGTAACACACTGTTACTCGAACAAACAACACCGAAAGCAGTAAAGAACACGAGAGATTTTACGTTTGTTCAGTTGTGATGTGCAAGCTACATTCACGGGGCAAATAGGGTTTTCGTATTATTGAATGATAATGAATTATAAGTACAAAAGATATATTTTTAGGTTAGAATTAATGTTAATCCCTTTGCTAATCTTGCTAAACACAAAGCTAACAAAATGGGCCCATTAGAGTTAGCACCGGCAAAACCCTTCCCATTGTTCCTCCTACTTTATGGCTAGCCCTGGTGAGTTGAAGACGACATATCACCACCATGAACTTATGTCATCATGCTGAATCCTATTAAAAAACATCAGTAGTGGTAGTAGTACTTTTAGAACCGTTACTTGTATTTGTTTTTACGGTCTTCAATCGACGTAAAACACGAGTCGGCATTCTTTTGGGCATATGACGACTTTATTTTTTAAGTTTTCTCTTTTAGTTATTATATCGAGTGTCATTACTGTATCTATACCATAATGAACAGAACCAATATCAGTCAGATCCCCGACATTAACATTATTTTTACCATTACGCCTATACCCCCCCCCCCCGGGTTCCACAAAGCACAAGTTTAACTCAGTATCTTTTACTATTAAAAGGCAACATGAATGGCCAATGATCTCTAGATCAAGTGGTGGAAGACTTGCATTTCTCTTGAGAGATGCAGGTTCGACTCCCACTTGGTGCAGAGTGAGGCACTGGTTGGCAATGATAGGAGACCCAGGGAAACCTGGGTTGGATCCTTAGCCAAACGGGTTTTACTGGTAATTTCACCGTCGTGCCTACGGGCGGGTGGGTTACCGGGTTTTCCCCGGAATTGGTGGTGGACTCGGGTTACTCTCGGAGTACTCCGTTTGTCCAGTTGATGCACCGAGAGTGCTCATGATTGATTCTGTTGGCCGTTAAAAAAAAGGCAACATAAACGGTGTTAGTGTCTTTTAAAACGTGTTACTTAGCTATTTCATTGAACTCCCATAATACTTTCGAAAGACAAAATATAGAAATGGGTAAATGGCACTAAACAAACTAGCAAGAGTTTTGTACCTTAATTTAATGTAGGCCATTCTTTGATTTTTCATACATTTTTTATTTAGTTTTGTGTTTTTATTAGTGACTTACGTTTGTTAATTTTTTTAAAAGTTGAATGTGCAGTTGTGCTTAATTTTTTTGACATTCTCGTATAATCTTGTATTTAAAGTAGAATATTTTTGTATCATAAGTTATATGAGTGTCGCTAGTGACTAAAATACCCCAAACCTGGGGGTTTCAATTGTTGGATTTACACTTTGACGTATAGTTCTTATACCGTAAAAAAATTTTGATAAGCAATGGCAACTTTGAAACATAACATCCAAAATAAATTAAAAGGTCATAATAGAACATTGTCTTTAAATAAATATAAATGAATAACGGGATGCCAATCTTCTAGTTGGAGCCTTCACTAGTGTCGATACAAGAGAGCTCTCAGGCTATCCGACTTTAACCTAATCCAATTTTAACCTAATGTACATAGTAAAAGTCAGCTACATTATGTCAGTTATAGTTTAATAATTTAAACTTTATTATCACATCACATACTTTGCATAACACAACACAGTGTATAAACATAAACTTTAACATACACGATTATAATTTACGTAATTGTACAACCATTGGCAAGCTGCAAAGCGTTGCCCCTATTTTATGGTCATGGTGTTAACTTTAGACGCATGCGTTAACTTTAGACGTGGTTGAGACTTCGGTGTAAACTTTAGATACCAACATTAACTTCATACGCGATAAATCTCCTTTAGCATTTACTATCTTTATGTGCATACTTTAGATACATTATCGCTTTATCTTTCTAATAGTTCACTACTACTTTACAACACTTTAGACATGTCTCTTCATCACATAGCCGGCACCTATGAGGCTAGAAGCCAACACTATTACTTTCTTTAAAACTTTACCTTTCTTCAGAATCTCTGAAACGCCCCAAACCCGAGGGTCTCCTACGTACGCTGGATTACTCGTTGGCATGAAGTTTTAAAACTGAGAATTCAATAACATATTCATCGAAAGTATCCATGATTACACAAGTTTTAACATTCCATGTCACAACCCCCGACCCTTCCCTGAGCGGGAGCCGTGAGCAGATACAAGTGGTACCGCTGTTTATTAAAATTATTGCAACGGAAATTTATTAGGACCAGGTTTCAGGAAAAATATCAGAGTTTTCAAAACACTGTAGTTTTCATTTCATAGGCTGTGGGATGAAATCCATATTTGCATAAGGATTTTCAAAGCGGATGAACCCTTAATTACAAAACACGTTTTATTCATGTTTATATAGTCACTTATTTAAGTTTTGAGTGCCCCATAGCACTTTTCCTTCTCTTCACAGTAAATCACTTGAAACGCGTTTTAAAAATATTTGATCAGCAAAAAATACCGGTGAGTTCATTCATTTTATATAAAAGGCAGATTCCTTATAAATACAGCATGAAGGGTTTTTATATTTGTTTTTATCTTACAAAATTGCTATTGGCTATCCCATTGTCCAATAGCAAAGAACCCATTTTAATAGTATTTGTCACTAAGTGGCAGTTCCTGTGATTATGGTCATATTACTCATTGGCTAATCCGTTGTCCAATAGTGATGCATAACAAGTAATGTACACAAAACCCCACATACTGATAGTAGGTTCCCAGGAAGAATACAAAGACTTAATCACTGTAATATAAGTAACAATAGGAAAACATTTAGGGTTTTGAAAGCATTTGATAAAAAGAAAATGACTCACTTTGCAGATTTAGGGTTTTCAGTAATAGCCTTCTGGTCTAACTCTTGGGTTCCTAACTAAACACACAATGCAACACGTATTAGTGTATTAACCAAATTCAAACTTTAACCATAATCACGAGATCAAAACTACAACGTAGATGACAAAGTATAGCCTTATTCAGGCAGCACTTTAATATCCATTGATTTGGTTTTAGATCAATCGGATAGGATATCGTTCCAGTGATCCGGGTTAGCACGCTGATTACGGAGCAGAGTTTTAGGGGTTTAGAGGCTTCGGGTATTATAACAATACTTCAAGAGAGAAAGAAAATAAATGAATAGATTGAACTGTCAAATTCTCGATCAATTTATAGCTGGAATTCATCCTCGTCGTGTCATGCGACCACTCTTCACCATCCCCATCGCGTAGCGCGACTGAGTAGACTAGGGCATAGGTGGCATGAGTCACCACGTAGGCTTGCCAAGTGGCTGCCACATGGCGGCACATGTTTTCGGTCGAAGAAATGAGGCGCCGCGTCACACAACTGCCTTCTGCCATTGTTGTCCCAAAACTGGGTTTTCTCTTTTTCGTGTTGGTTTTCGTCGTACACGTTCGAGGTCTCAATTATGAATTGTTATGGGGCCTTTCGAGGGTTGTTATATTCCAAAAGGCTTACAAGCCAAAACCAAAACATAACTAGTCTTAAAAACATAAAATAACTAGGATGCTAGTTAGTGCACATGATGGGGACAACCTACACTCCATTGCCCAATATGTCCACAAGCCTACAAATGGGTGTACACCTTAACCTGATGTGTATGCTAAAAGTCAGCTCTGCTGAGTGAGTTCTAGTTTAAATAAGTATCATTTTTTATGCATTACATCTATATAACATTTTAATCATGACATAACTTTACGTAAACATGCCTGTACATATGTTAAACATGCATTAAGATAAAAAAATATTGCGTCTAATTTATGAACATAAACATTTCATCACTATTGTACAACTGATTACCTTGCAAACCATAAAGGCACTACCCCGTTAGCATGCTCATGACTTGATCCCATGAAGCACATTTATCCATCCATCCATGTGATTGGTATATAACATATATCGACAGTGAATTAAGTTTGAAAAACAATATACATTAACCATTACCATATTCTTTACCATTAGCATTCATTACACATGTCAAGTTTACATTTTAGTGAAGCATTTACTTTAAATGTTCACTTGAAAACAATCCTGACCATGACATGGAATAAAAGCCCAATATCGTTTTGTTAGTAAAAACCTTCCATTTCATTTAAACATACTTTAAATCACTAGAAACTAACATGTGTTACTACGGGGTCTAGAAACTAACATGTATTCTTATGCTTTAAATCACTAAAACTAGAAGAATCTTGACAATTGGGCTCCTACCTCAAGTCTTTAAACGTTCACTTGCGGAGTGTGCACATGACCCAAAAACAAAGGGGTCTAGAAACTAACATGTGTTACTATGCTTTAAATCACTAATATTAGAAGAATCTTGACAACCGGACTCCTAAGTCAAGTCTGGGTGAACATACATAAACAAAATGTTAACATTCCATCCTTACACAAACCAAAAGTGGCCTCCCGTGAAAAAGTCCTAAGAATGAGAAATAACGTTTCACTCTAGATCAAACGAAAAAGCCAATTTTACAGGAATAGTAAACAAACGGAATGTTACAGAACTAAATGCTACACTACTGCGAAAAGTTATACTATTTGTGCGAAAAGTCATGCGGTAAGTTATTTGAGCAAAATGTACATCCTCTTCTTAAATAACCCTAGAGCGAGCTATATGGTTAGCAGCTAATAGGATGCATGTCTGAAAATACACCAAGCTTGGAACTTTATGAATTCAAATGCCTCAAACAAATGTTCCTTATATTTCATGCATAAAGCTTTGCATTTACATAAGATTTTTCATAAAATCTTACCTTTGAACCGTGTGTATCCAACTCACGCTTTAATTTTTTGAAATCTCTTCCTTTCAACTCAAAAACCACACTGCTAAGGCCCGAAAATGATTCACTACACTCCCCAAGCTTCTTTTGCAAAAAAAAAAAAAGTCCAACAATGGTGTTTTCAGCTCAGTCAATGACTTTCTCTCTCTAGCTCCTCTATCTCTTTTTCTCTCCAACCTTAAAGTGAAAATGGTAATTGATGAGGAATTGTGACTAGAAATCTCTTTTCCATATTAGGTTTTAACAAATTTACCATAATGCCTCGCATGGCCTCCTTCTTTTGTATCTTTTTATTACCATTTTGCCCCTCCAAGAATATTAAATTATTTTTAAATTCAGGATGTTATAGAATCATACTTTACTTTGGATTATTGTAGCAACTTGTCTTTCTTAAGAAATAGTACTTTGTTTTAAAAACACTTTAACAAGTATGCACACCACCCTAAAATGGTATAATGAGGGGTCTAGAAAATCATCAGCTAAAATGTTTTATGTTATTATTTAATGAACTATCCTAGCCCATAGCAACACTTAATCAACCTGGTTAGTGGTTCACAGGAGAAATGAGTCAACTAGTGCATACTTTCATGTGAATATTGTAAGGAACATAGGTTTTGCCTAAACAATGTAGCAAAACTTGGTTTCGCGTGTATAGGGTAGTGAAACATAGGTTTCACATAAACATCACCATGAAACTAGGTCGCATGAACAGGGCAGCGAAACCTCACACATAAATCCTAAAGTTCTCCCATGGTGGCTATGGTTGGACCGGATTTGGACAAAAAGTTGGACCGAATCTGAGATGAGCAACACCAAGTCATTGATCAATCGAAACTCAAAGAGATATGGATGAAAGCAGATAGGTATGTAGTGTTAAACGGGAGATGTGATCAAACCCTAGAAGAAAAGAGAAAAACTGGGACCTGGTCATATATGCCGAGAGTGTTACTCGAAGGTGGGGGTTTGCTAGAAGCAGGGCTTAAACCATATGAGAATCAACTCTTCAAATAGTGAAAATGTATGATCGTTCATATGTCTTTTATTTCCTCGAATAATGAATAATATATACTCAGTTTCTTGAGAACTACATAGATCTAAGCATAGTAACCTATACATTTTTAAGTAAGCATAGACTTGTTTGATGATTGCATTTCCTTTTATCTTAGTATTATTAATTACATCATCTTTCTTTTACTAATGTTTTTATTCCACTCCTTATTGATTCTTGGCTTGATAGACCGGGATGCGTGGAAGTGATAAAGTCGGTTTGTGAAGGCTGGATTAATGAAGGAGCCGCAAATTTAAATTTAATAAACAAGTTGAAAAAACTTCGGGCTTCCTTAAAAGATTGGTTCCAATTGTACAGATCTAAGGAGGTGGAAGACGAGGCTCGTTTAAGAAGAGAAAAAGAGGATCTTGAGGTCCAAATGGAGATTAAAGACTTGGAGGAAGAAGATCTTTGGATTTGGGCAGAATGCAACAAAGCGCTAGGTGAAATTGAGCATCATAAGACGCGAGATATGAGACAGAAATCTCGGGTCAAATGGGCTTCTTTGGGCCACGAGAATTCTTCTTTCTTTCATAATGTTGTTAATGGTAGGAAAGCGCGAAACTCCATTCCGGGTATTTTAATTAATGGCAATTGGGTTACCAAACCGGCTATAGTCAAGAGAGAGGTGTTAAAGTTCTTCCGAAATCATTTCAAGGAAAGTGCCCATATTCGACCGTCTTTAGTGTGCCCAGGTATGAAGAAACTTGATGATGTTAATCGAAATGCTTTGGTTGCCATGTTTTCTAAGCAGGAGATTAAAGAAGCGGCGTTCGAGTGTGGTTCTAATAAAGCCCCCGGTCCGGATGGTTTCAACTTTCGGTTTGTTAAAAGATTCTGGAATTATTTTGAGGAGGATTTCTTTAACATCCATGTGGAGTTTCACGCTTCGGGTACTTTCAGTCCTGGTTGCGGTTCTTCTTTCATCACTTTGATTCCAAAGGTTAAAACTCCTTTGGGGCTCAGGGATTACAGGCCTATTACCCTTATTGGGATGGTTAGTAAAGTTATTTCCAAAATTCTTGCTAATCGCCTCAAAAAAGTAATGGGTCAGGTTATTTCTGATACTCAATCGGCTTTCTTGGCTGGTCGTTTCATCTTAGACGGGCCTCTCATGGTTAAGGAAGTTATGGATTGGTTAAAAAAAAGAAGAAGAAAGGCGTTTATGTTAAAAATAGATTTTGAAAAAGCCTATGACAACGTCAATTGGCATTTTTGATTTCTATTTTGTCTCAAATGGGTTTTCACCCATTGTGGTGTGAGTGGATCAAAGGTATATGCTACTCTTCCAGGGCCGCGGTTTTGGTGAACGGTTCGCCGACTTTTAATTTTGGTTGCGAAAAGGGCCTACGACAAGGAGACCCTTTGTCTCATTTTCTATTCTTAATAGTTATGGAAGCCCTTTCCTGGTTGCTAAAGAAAGCGAATGAGTTGGGTGTGTTTAAGGGCGTTTGTTTCTCAAACGAGGAAGGAGATTTAACCCACCTTTTTTACGCAGATGATGCTCTTATTCTGGGGGAGTGGTCTCGTGATAATATAAAGAGTATTGCTAGAGTTCTTCGCATTTTCTATATTTGCTCTGGTCTCCGTATTAACCTGCACAAGTCTAATATCTTCGGTATTGGCACGGACGATGGTGAAGTGGAAGATATGATGGATCTTTTGGGTTGTAAGAAAGGCGATCTACCATTTACTTATCTCGGAATTCCAGTGGGGGCTAGAATGTCTCGTATTAGGAGCTGGGACCCGGTTGTTGATGTGGTTCGTAGTCGCCTTGCTTCATGGAAAGCGAGAAATCTTTCTATGGGTGGACGTTTAATTCTTATCAAGTCGGTTCTCGAAAGTTTGCCTATCTACTATCTATCTCTCTACAAAGCTCCAAAGGCCGTTATTGATTCTTTTGAAGCCATTATGAGGCGTTTTCTTTGGTCGGGTTCTAAGGACGACAAAAAAATTTCATGGGTCGCGTGGGATGTAGTAACTTCTCCTAAAAATAAGGGTGGCCTTGGTGTCTCTAAGTTGCAAGAGGTTAACGAGGCTCTTTTATTAAAATGGACTTGGAGATTCAAACAAGAAGATAGGAGTTTATGGAAGAAAATCATTATGTGTTGTCATGGAGCGAGTAGGCATTGGGCAATGCTTCCGTGCACGACTTCCTCGAATGGGTGTTGGCGCAACATAGTGAATACAGGTGAGAAGAAGCTGCGCAATGGTAGGAGCCTGGATTCTTACATTTCTCTGGCTCGGTCGTGGAGACCTTCGCCGCTTTCTTCATTGGCGCCCACCGATTTTTTTTCTATAACCACCCTCATCTTCTTTTATTTGAGCCTTTGACATCTTTTTCATCCTTCGACTATGGCTGGTCAAGGAATCATTCCAGAGTTCGGTTTCGGAACCAACTCTAACACGGCGTTGGGTGAAGGAATCCAAAACTTCCAAGCCCAACAAGTCGAAGAAATCGGCGAAGTTGAAATCACCAACACTGGGGGTCCACGCGGGAGCATCACCCGCATCACCCAAGTGGTCACCCCAGGGAACAACGGAGAAGGACCTTCGAACACAGCGCCACCTCAAAGTGTATCTGCATTACTAGGCTTACCAGAAGGCGAAACCCCAGCCTCGTGGTATGCCAAGAACATCGCCACCATCAATGCAGCATACCAATCGCTGATCGCGCAGCAAGCAGTTTTGACGGCAGAATCGTCCTTGGTCACCCCTCAGAGTCAGGGGGTGCGCCAAATGCCCCCACCAGCCAATCTACAAGGCAGAATCAACAGGCCTCCCCCTACAAGACGTTTAAGCGTACAAGACACGCGCGATACAAGAGGGGAAACGGATAGTTACTACGACTATCCGTCGAACCTTCAACGAGGCCCTGTTCACAGCCGGCTCACGCCGCGCAACATGAACAACGAATGGGAAGAAACGGACCCGTATGATCCCACATGGGAAGGTGACGAGGAATCGTCAGTCTTTAATCGTTTACCAAAAAACCATGAGTACTACAAGCCAAGACAACACATTGGCTACACAGAAGAAGCTGAAAGAGATTTCCGCCTGGCATACCGACCAGCGGAAGCTGCGGAGCACTCCAAGTTTATCCCGAAAATTGCACTCGCGCCGCTTTCACGAGAGAAGCTTCCCCCGACTGTCGGGAAATTCAATGGATTGACTGATCCAGACGATCACGTCAGAACGTTCACGAGTGTGGGCTGCATGGGAGGTTGGAACATGCCCATGTGGTGCCACCTGTTCATTCAAACTCTTACCGGGGCGGCTCGCGCCTGGTTTGACAGCCTTCCGCCTGGGAAGATTAAATCATGGACAGATTTCAAGACGCAATTCTTGAGCTACTTTAGCCAACAACGTCGCTACCAACGCGACACAGCCGAAGTAGAAGATATTTGGCGAATAGATGGTGAAGGTCTGGAGGACTTCATCACGCGTTTTATCAAAGAATGTCTGGAAATAGGCGGCGTCAGTGAGCAACTCATGCGCTGTCACTTCAAGAAGGCCATACGCTGCGATAGTCTCATTAGAACCATCACAGGCAAAGATGGAATGCCAAAGGAGTGGGATAAACTAATGGAAGCCGCAAAAATCGTCGCGTAAACTGAGGAGTCCCTTGCTGGTGGAAAGGGCTACTACTCTGAAGATCGATTCTCAAGAGGAAGTACGCGCGACAACAACAACAAGCGTAACAAATACAAGAGTAATGATTGGAAGTCTGGGAGATTAAGAGGCCACGACGACAGGCCGCGCTACAGAGAGGATGCGCGAGAAACAATTGACCAAATTGGTTACAAGAAAGCGGTCAGAGACGACAATCGTGACAAGCACTGGACTCCGTTCACAAAAACGCCAAAGGAAGTATTGATGACGGAGAATCACGATTTCAAGGCTCCCAGGCCAATGACAAACAAGAAAGGGCAAGACCCCAACTTGTACTGCGATTTTCACAAAGATTCAGGGCACCTGACCGACGACTGTTATAGCTTGCGCCAAGAATCGTCGCCAAAAACACCAACAACGAGGCTGAGTACGAAGCATTTCTGGCAGGCTTACGCCTCGCCATCAAAATGGGAGCCAAAAGCTTGCGCGCACATGTTGACTCACTCCTGATAGCCAGTCAAGTAAATGGCATATACGACGCGAAGGGAGAAGTCATGGCTTTGTATCTGGAACAAGCGAAAGAATTGCTCCAACAATTCAAATCTCACAAGGTTATACACATCAATCGCTCCGAAAACAAGCCAGCTGATGCCTTGAGCAAGCTTGCCTCGACTTCCTTTCAACATCTTGCCAAAGATGTAAGGATAGAGGTACTCAAGAATCCATCGGTGCTGCTGCGACAAGTGAACGTGATCGAAACGGGCCAACCTTCGTGGATGACCCCGATCATCCAGTACTTGCAAGAAGGGGTACTCCCTGAAAACAAAGCGGAAGCAAGGAAGATCCAAAACAAAGCCCTACACTATGAAATGAACGGCGGTATTTTGTACCGAAAATCCTTCCTGGGGCCACTACTGCGATGTGTGGACCCCCAGGATGCGAACTACCTGATAAGGGAGATCCATGAGGGGATCTGCGGCATTCACTCCGGACCACGGATGGTTGTCGCGAAAATCATGAGCGCCGGTTACTACTGGCCTGGTATGCATGTCGACGCACTGAAGGAGATCCGCAAATGTGACTCTTGTCAGAGGCATTCTCCAAAAACACTGCGCCCTAAGAACGATCTTATCCCTGTATCCACTGCATGGCCCTTCCAGCAGTGGGGAATTGACATGGTTGGACCCTTCCCGGATGCTCCCGGCGCCGTAAAATTCATCATAGTGGCTGTCGACTACTTCACAAAGTGGGTGGAGGCCAAAGCCCTTGCATCCACCACAGCTATGATTGTGCGCAAGTTCATCTGGGAGCACATTATATGCAGATTTGGCCTCCCGCTCAAAATTGTAACTGACAATGGCACCAACTTTGCATCGGAATATCTCAAGAAGTGGATGAAGGAGATGAAAATTGAACACACTTTCACATCCGTTGCGCACCCCCAAGGCAACGGACAAGTGGAAAGCGTGAACAAATGCATCGTCGAGGGAATAAAGGCCAGATTGGGGACAAGGCGACGAGGATGGGTTGATGAGCTCCCGAGCATCTTATGGGCTCATCGAACCATGCCAAAAACAAGTACCGGCGAGACGCCTTTTAGCTTGGTCTATGGATCAGAGGCAGTTATCCCGGCGGAGATTGGCCTACCCTCACCACGCATGACAGCGGTCAACACAATTGACAATGAAGCGGAAAGACGCCTTGACTTAGACTTGTTGGAAGAAAGGCGCGAAATCGCGCGAATCAGAGAGGCCAAGTACAAGACCCAGCTGGAAAGGTACTACAACACAAAGGTCCGCATTTGTACCTTCACTCCAGGGGAATACGTCTTCCGCGACAATGAAGCGTCAAATGCAGAACGCCCAGGGAAGTTGGCACCTAAATGGGAAGGCCCATATCTGATCCACGAGGTCCTGGGCAAAGGGGCCTATAAGTTACGCACCCTAGATGGCCACATCTTACCACGAACATGGAACGCGCAACAACTGCGCAAATGTTATATGTAACTTACTTCGGCCCTGCGCCCGTTTTTACTTTCCTGTGTCGGCTATACGCCATTAGCAATTAATGTATGAAGGCCTACGCGCCCATTCCAGACTTAATGAAAACATACGACATGTTTTTCTATTACATTTTTTCGTTACAAATGCATGCTAAACTTCTGATTAGCGCGAAAACACTCCAGCATTTTAAAAATTTGTTGAAAAGAACCGCCTCCAAGGTCCTCCGTGAACAAAGCGCGAGACCGGGCGGTCACCTTTTACTTAAGAGATACTTCCATTTATTCGAGCTAATTTAACCTGCGTTTTGACAGCAATGCAATAATTGCAACGGAAAAAACGAAAACGATTCATATAATAAACTTGCGCAACAGCGCAGCATTTACAGTCAAGTTGCAAAAGACAATCACAAGGCACAAACGCCTATCAACAACCTATTCAACAACCTATTCTATTCATCGCGTCGATCACCATCATCATCTCCGTCATCCTCACCATCGTCATCGTTGCCATCATCATCACCATCTCCACCGTCATCACCAGCCGGTTCTTCATCGGATAATTCGACGGTAACTGGTGGATCGAGGACTGCTTTAAGACGCTGACACCAGTCGTCTTTCTTCAAAGATTCCACAACCAGATCCATGATAGGTAAGGTAAGGTTGTCATACGAGTTTTCAGCATGTGCAAGCGCAGCATCAGCATGTTCAGTCACCGAGCAATGGCTTACATCAAATTCTTGCCCTAGCATCTGCTCAACGTGACTGGCACATTCCAAGTAACCTCCTCGATGACCCACCGCACGCGCCGCATCCGTGAGAGCAGCAACGGCGCGATCTAGCTCGCCAGCATTTAAGATGGAGTTGGCAACCTTCAACAAAAGAAAAGCATTAAGGACAACCCTTAGCAAGATGGAAACATAAAAGACAGAAGTACAAACTTACCAGCACTACTCCACGAGTACGCATCCATTCAGCCTCCGAGACAAGCGTATCAACGATGCCTTGGGCCTCGGAGTAGTTGGTCTGAGCCACGTTAAGCGCGGCAGTGCTAACAGCACGCGCCTCCTCAGCTGTAGCAGCCTTAACCTTCTCGGCCTCCAGGTCGATCTCCAACGACTCACATCTGTCGATTTGCTCGTTCAAGCGACGTTTGAGCTCCGCAATCTCAGCGTCCTTGGCGTGGAGATCTCTGTCCTTGCTGGACAGCTGCACCTTGGCCTCAGATAACTCAACCTGGAAATCGACAAAACAACTTAGGCCAGTTTGTTAACAACATAGCAAGAATAAATGAAAACAAGTAAACTAACCTCCATCTGCTGCTTGGCAGCTTTCTCTCCATGCGCCTCCTCTACCTTCGATGTCAAATCAGCAACTTTAGCCTCAAGATCAACAATCTTCTGTCGAGCCGCGTAGGCGCGCTCGTTGTCTTGGGCGCAGATACGTTTGAACTCGGCCTTCTCCTTGGCCAGTTGCTCCTCAACATTGTGGAGTTTCTTTTGCAGGCCCTCGCGGCCCCATTCTTCGGCCTTTTTATCGGCTTCAAATTTGGCTCTCTCCTCATCAAAAGCAGCCTTGGACTTTTCAAACTCAGCAATGCGTTTTAACATGCGCTCACGATAACCCTCCCAGTCGGCGCGCTCTCTAACCATTGTTCGCCATTCGCGAACTATCTGGTGATTGGCAGCACGAGCGTTGGCCTCTCCAAGTATAAAGGTGCGATATAACAATTCATGGGGCTTCGCCCTTTGCCGATTGACCTCTGCAGGAGTAAACGAGTTCAAGAACCACTCGCGGCAAGGGCCGAACTCATGGAAGGTATCTTTCTGTTTTAAGCCCCAGGGGGCTTGATGAGGAGCATCACCGCGTTCTTCTTCATTATAAGTTTTATAATAGATATCACCAACGGTGTCCTTCGCCCCAATCACATTCGGGTTATAACCCCCCGCTCCACCAGAGCTCGCGCCGCTAGAGGTGAAACGACCTGACCCCTTAGAAGTAATGACATGCGCGGAATGGGTAGGTTTTGTGACCTCAGGCCCTTGAACATTAACAGGCTGATCCACAGCTTTCTTCTTTTCTAACTCCTTTTCCAGGGCCCTCTTCTTCGCCGCTTCGGCCACCCTCTCCTCCTCCGCCTTCCTTTTTCTCTCCGCCTCCTCCTTCCTCTTTCTCTCTTCTTCATCCTTCCTCCTCTTCTGCTCCTCAATCTTCTTCTTCTTTTCTTCTTCTCTCTTCTGATTCTCCTCCGCCTTTCGCTGCGCCTCAGCAGCCTTCGCGGCGTCCTGAGCAGCAATATCAGAGGACTTGATGGTAATCTTCGGCCTCTTCGACGCAGCCTCACTGAACGTGACACCCTTCTCAGGGGTCTTCTTCTTGATCTCTGCAAAAATAATGCAAGTACATTTAAGCAAAGAGAAGTATTAAGAAGAGAAGCAAAGTACATACCCGGAGAAAATTTATACAACGAGCGCAAGTTGCTCGTTTTCCCAACCACGGGAAGCACAACAGCTGTAGGCGCGGAAGCCACACCAGCCGTGGTTTCGCTCCTACCTCTCTTCCTGCCAATCAACTGGGCAGCAGCATCTTCTTCTTCTTCCGCCTCATCATCTTCAGGCACCGATGGGGTCGCGCCAGCATCAGGGTTACGAGAACCCGCGCTCCCAGAGCTCTTTGAGCCGCCTGCACCAGTTTTGGCCTTAGCTGTATGCGACAAGCCTTCAAATGAGTCACTGATTATCACATAATCATCTAAGTCACGTTGTCGAAGGCGAAGAGTACCTTTGACAGCAGCAGTTGTTGCGCGACTGGTGCCAGTCCCCTTGCTGGTCACTTCAACATCAACCTTCTTTTTCTTCTTCAAAGGTTTCTTCTTCTTCTACTCTGGGTCAATCCCCAGGTCGCGCAACACACCTGCAAAGATTTTAGACCACGAACTTAGCTCGCCGTTGGAAGACCCTACTGACTCCTCGCTGGAAAGATAGAGAATCTCTTTCCCAGCAGAAGTCACAGAGCGCAAAGGACGAGGTTTAGGATATTGCGCACCTTCGGTAGCGGTTGGCGGCGAAGCAAAAGCACCAGCAACTGGAAACATGAAGTTGCCTTAATCTGGTCATACCAGCTTTCTTCATCATCGCGCAATGGGCGCACGCCCATGGAACCACCAAATGTGGAGAAGGCAGCTTGATAGAGTTGCGCCTCTAAACATGAATGTAAGTAAGTAACAATTGAAGCAAAGAACTACAAAAAAAATGGAGATAACTGACCTTGATCGCCGATCTTCAACACCGGAACCTCCCTGCTGTTGGGTGACCACTGGTCACTCATCTTAGCCGCTACTAAAACGTTTTCCCCAAACACCCGATTTGGGGTTGGGTTCAACTGCTGATACCACCGGGCATTTTTCGGAATTGGAAGGTCTTCCTTCGGTATTGCCTCAGTCCAATCCCTAAAGGGCATGGCAATCGGCAAAACCTCTTCACGGATGAAGAAGAACTTAGGTTTCCAGTCATGGAAACTCTTCGGGGGGTTTAGCAGAATCTTCTTCGCCGCACCACGGCTTGCAAAGGAGAAGAAACCCATCGTCCTCTGCAACTGGTAGAAGGCCCGAAACTTATCCACAGATGGCTCAATGCCATGAGAATGGCACAAGAACTCGAAGTGACGAACCCTAACCATCCCAGGTGGGCTCATCTGCGATAGATGAAAGTTGTAATGATGAAGAATGTGGCCCATGAAGTTTGTAGCCGGCAATCTGAAATTACCCTGAAGAAAGAAATCTTCATATAGGGTAATGTATCCAGGTGGTGCATCAGCCGCGGTCTGGCCCTGAGCCGGATACCGGGCATCCCACTCTGGTGGGAATCGGAAGCTCCGAACGATTTGTTCGAAGAGCCCTAGGTCCCATCTGAGGACAGGAACTGGTCCTTCCTCAGTAACAGCAACTTCTTGATGTTCTTCACTCATATGGGAAGAAATTCTGGAAAAAACTTGGAAGATTTGAAGAAATCTTGAAGATATGAAGAACAAGTTTGAAGATTCAAAGAAGACGTTTGAGAGAAAAGAACAAAGCAACGAAGAAAAGTGAGAACCTCTCACCTCCCTTCGATTATATATACCCATCGCATTTAATGCGATGGGTAACCATGCCGCTTTCGCCGCTAGGCTAACCAATGAGAAGCTGCCACGTCAAGCGGGAAACCAGGGGTGACGGTTACCACGCGCGCGTGGGCCTCACTCTCCTGACACGAAGTGCAACCGCCGCAGTCGGCATGATGACATCCGTGCCAGAGGTCAACTCAAACGTCGCACTCAACGACTTATCCCACCAACTTGTCAGAAGTTCAAATTTCGAAGTTTCCCACCATAAAAATCACAAGTAACTTCATGCAAAAGTTACATGAGCCGCGCAAGCTAAACGTCACCTCCAATAACCCTGCGCGCCTGATCAGACAAAACATAATCCTTCAAGACCTGCCTTGGTACCTGCGCAATTGAAAACAACAATTTCAACATGCGCCACACCAATCAGGATCAAAAGAACATTTCCCCTATTACACTTATTTTTCTTATTTTTATTAAGTCTAGAGCTCCAACCACTTGCGTTGCGCATGGTGCAGCACTGGACTGGGGGGACTTGAAGGGGTATGGTCCCAAAAAGTCGCGCAAACCTCCGCCCAGGTTGCGCGTGAGACCATACTCCTTATTTCAGAAAACTTATTAATAATATCCACGCGCGACCTACACCACGTTGTAGTCTATCCCGCGCGAGGCAGGGCCCACAAGAGGCTCAGATATCAGCACTTAGCATAAAACAATGGAACAAATGAGCATACTAACCCCGCGCGGGTTAGTTTGCTGTCCAACAAGAACCACACAGTAGGGAAGCGCACGGCTACCTACAGTGGTACATAAGGTACAAGTGGCAGTAAAAGGAGCCAATGAGCGTCCAGCAGGCTCTGGTCAATCGTGCGCCACGATCGTCTGACGAGAAGTACACAAGGACGCCTACGTGGCACCAATCAGAGGACGGAGACAACTGTCCCACGATCTCCACTTGTCTGCTGATGACAGAAGGACAACAAGGCCGACATCAGTGACACGTGGCTCCAATCAAGGTGCGCCAGCACCGAGGAACGTCTAGAAGCCACTAAGCGGTCGACGCCAGTGAGACAAAGAGCATATCCGTTATATTGTCCGTTTCCGGCCCAAGGCCCATCAGCCCATAACCCCTTACACCTCTCCGGCTATAAATAGAGACCTCATCCCACAGGTTAAACATTCTATTCCCTCTACAATCACTCTTCGCACTTAATTACTCTCAAAGCAGTCGCTTATTCTCACGCCGGAGCCTGGTTAAGAGGGAAACCCCCACATTCCCCTCTTAGCGAGTAACGGTGTTCTGTTTTGCAGGATCGATTATCAAGTCGGAGCTCAAATATCCATAAGAAGATTAACCATTATGAAAGGAACATAAACCAATCTTAATTAACTCCCTAATTAGATCAGTGTTTCTTCAGGGGTGATACTTGGCTTAGAGAGGTTCCTCTCCGTGCCCTTTATCCCAACCTGTTTAGACTTGAACGGAACAAATGGGTGGCGGTATCCCATCGTTTACAGCCCATAAGTAACTCGAACAACCTGCAGTGGGATTGGCGTACCCCTCCAGCTTCTGCCGAGGAGATTAGTGAGCTGTTCCAGATTCTCAGCGACCTTTATAATGCAACCTGGAGGGGGGGTAGGGATCAATGGAGGTGGGACGCTGACAAGGATGGGTCGTTTTCTGTGTCTTCGGCTAAGAAGCTGATGGTTAGTGCAGCTCCGGATATTATCAGACCAATTATCTGCTGGAAAAGTTGGGTTCCTAGCAAGTGTAAGATCATGGTTTGGAGATTGGCGCTTAACCAGCTTCCAACCATCGCTGAGCTAATGAAACGAGGTGTTATCATTCAAAACCAGGATTGTATTTTTTGCAGCGGGGAGACAGAAACAACGCTTCATCTCTTTACAGGTTGCCTTTTTTTCGCAGGAGGTGTGGTTTAGAATAGAGGATTGGTGCAGGTTAAGTCACAGCTTTGTCTTTGACATTTCAGACATCGTTCACATGCCGGAGAACCACAGCTTGCCGAAGGACAAGAGTTTCATTCTCAGGGGTATTGTTTACACTTCTTTATGGATTCTATGGAACGAGCGCAATGATCGGATTTTCATTAATAAAAAGCGAAGACCTATAGAGTTATTAGAAAATGTAAAGTCGGTTTCGTTTTTTTGGTTTCGTCATAGGTCTAGACATAAACAAGTCGATTGGTGTAAGTGGCGTTGTTGTCCTTTGGATTGATGTCTTTTGGTGTTTTGGCTCGTAGGTCCTCTCTTTGAGGACGCTCGAGCTTGTGTTTAATGAAGTTCTCTTTTCAAAAAAATATTTATTTCCAAAATTATTTAATGTTTCTATAATTACATGTTATTTTGTGGCATCTTTAATATATTTCTAATTAATATAGTGTCATCTAATTCTTTAAAATCGATGTGACCGGCTCGACCGGTTAGATCAACGAACCGGTAAGACGTCCAATTTGATAACCAGTCTGTTTCTGAAAACAATAAAAAGAATAAACAAGGAAATTTCAAAATATTAAGCATTTGGTTGTATAAATTAGCACGTTACCAAAAAAAAAATGAAGGGCTTGTAATTTTTTGTTAAAATGGTCAGGGTCAAAAATGTAAATTTATTTTATGAGTATAAAAAATAGAAATGAACACCGATACTTGTACTAACGTTTTTATTTTGAAAAGGGGCCGGTAAGTATCCATTTCTTCTTATCTATTATATAAACTAGTGTTGATTCACCCGCTGTACGTGGCAAGATTTCGGTTGGAACCCATTTATTTTGTTACGATATCAACATTTGTTGTAGCAACCGAAAGCCAAGACCAAAAAAAAGTCGTTATATGCCAAAGATATTGACCCGTGTTTTACATCGGTCGAAAAAAAATGAATACTAATGCTGATACGGATTATTTTCACTCGGGATATGGCCGGTTTGTTTCGTTATCGGTACATTACTAATAATTAATATAGTTTACAACACAAAAAATACATTGTTTAGAAAAAAACAACATATAGACCGGGACCGAGTTAAGTATAAAAGTATCTCATCTGGTTTGAAAATATTGCTGAAGACCCTTCTTCAAGGGTCAGGGTTGGGTACCTACCCTGCTTGGTAGAGTGCAAATTTGGTTTTAAGAGTTATTCAAGAAATATTTCTCTCATATTTCTAGCCCAAAATATATATGCTCCCAAGTGCAAGACTTTGACTAACCTCTTTAATTTGATTATGCATCTGCGGAGCTAATTGTTGTCATGGCTCTTTGTTCCATGGAGGCGGTGAAGGTTTGTGTCCAAACCTAACCAGTCTTTGCTAAGGGTCTCCAGGATGGAATTCCAAAGTTCATCAAATCTGAAGACGCACTTGGGTACATACGAGCTTAATCTTTTTGATTTTTTTAGTTTTTTAATCGCATAGTAGAGTTGGTGTCTCGACATCCTTTCAATAACTTTTGTCATATTTATGTAGGTTATACAAAGAGTTTGTGCCACTATGGGGATGCCAAATACCATGTAAGTTCACACATCACTGATGCGATGCTTTCCTATTTATGTGTGCATGTAGTTTGGATTATTATAGATGTGTTTCTCTATTACTTTTTTGGTTTTCCTTTAAGGTGGCTAACTTGGGTGAGGTAGGTAACGTGTCAAAATGTGTGTGGTTTTGTGCCTACCGAGTTTGGGAGACCCAAAACATGTTTATCCAAACTTTTTAGGATAAAACACATTATGAAATGTGATTAATAATATAAGCCTTTTGATTTGACCCAAACATGTTTATCCAAACTTTTTAAGATAAAACACATTATGAAATGTGATTAATAATATAGGTCTTTTGATTTGACCCGTTAGATATGAACTTATATAGACCAATTCATATGTAAATTGATTGAAATTGTCATCTCCATTTAGGATTGCAAGTCCTCTGTATGAAGGTGTATCATGTGTTTCTTTTAGATTTTGAATAGTTAGTTTTAGATACAGTGATTATGTTTGTTTCCTTTGAGACTATTGTGAAAATGTTTAACAAATATGCCATCCCCATACCCAAAAATGAGTGTTGCTAATCCTTTCAACTTGGGGTTAGTTTTGCTAGTGGATATGTGACCGGTGTTTTGTGTGCTATTATATCTCATCTTGTTAATAAGCTTGTCTCATTTCTAAATAATGCTTAGGGAACAAGTATGGATGTGAGTGCTTCTTGTTAACTTTGTCACTGGAAAATCTATTATTCTTATTCATAAAAAAATACTATTTTTTTTTGTTTTTTAAGTTATAAAGAAACTTGGAGTTCGGGGACTTTTCACACGAGAGCTTGCTTTACTTATATTGATGATCGGGACACTTACGGGAGCTCAATGGGGAATTTATTATGTTTTCAATGTGTTTATTGGGTTGTTGTCCTCACCTTTGTAAAAAAATTGTCATCTTTCTCCCCCTTCAACTTTTGAAGCTAAGGTAAAATTTTTAACTAGCTGATTGTTTTTCACAAGCCAAACCTGATGCAATGGAAACCGTAAAATCCTATAACTCATGAAGTTTGATTTGTGGTTATGAAAACTGAAGTATTTTATTTTCATTATTATTGGATAACTAAAATAGGTAACGAGTTTGGTATTTGAATAGATTGTGTGGTTTCATACATGTGGAAAGTTTTTGCATAGGGTACGGTATGAAATATCTATCATGAAACAGAATTACGCCAACTCCACCTTAAAAGAAATAATGGGCATGTGGATATTATTATACCTAGGCACATAGCCAAACCTTTTTAATATCCCAAAAAAAGTCGTTATATGCCAAAGATATTCACCCGTGTTTTACATCGGTCGAAAAAAAATGAATACTAATGCTGATACCGATTATTTTCACTCGGAATCCGGCCGGTTTGTTTCTTATTGGTACATTACTAATAACTAATATAGTTTACAACACAAAAAATACATTGTTTAGAAAACAACAACATATAGACCGGGACCGAGTTAAGTATAAGAGTATCTCATCTGGTTTTGAAATATTGCTGAGACCCTTCTTCAGGGGCCAGGGTTGGGTACCTACCCTGCTTGGTAGAGTGCAAATTTGGTTGTACGAGTTATTCAAGAAATATTTCTCTCATATTTCCAGCCTAAAATATGTTCCCTAGTGAAAATTTGGTTCTACGAGTTATTCAAGAAATATTTCTCTCATATTTCCAGCCCAAAATATGTTCCCTAGTGCAAGACTTTGATTAACCTCTTTAATTTGATTATGCATCTGCGGAGCTGATTGTTGACATGGCTCTTTGTTCCATGGAGGCGGTGAAGGTTTGTGTCCAAACCTAACCAGTCTTTGCTAAGGGTCTCCGGGATGGACTTCCAAAGTTCATCAAATCTGAAGACGCACTTGGGTACATACGAGCTTAATCTTTTTGATTTTTTTAGTTTTTTAATCGCATATAGATTTGGTGTCTCGACATCCTTTCAATAACTTTTGTCATATTATGTAGGTTATACAAAGAGTTGGTGCCACTATGGGCATGCCAAATACCATGTAAGTTCACACATCACTGTCGATGCTTTCCTATTTATGTGTGCATGCAGTTTGGATTATTATAGATGTGTTTCTCTATTACTTTTTTTGGTTTTCCTTTAAGGTGGCTAACTTGGGTGAGGTAGGTAACGAGTCAAAATGTGTGTGGTTTTGTGCCTAGCGAGTTTGGGAGACCCAAAACATGTTTATCCAAACTCTTTAGGATAAAACACATTATGAAATGTGATTAATAATATAAGCCTTTTTATTTGACCCAAACATGTTTATCCAAACTTTTTAGGATAAAACACATTATGAAATGTTATTAATAATGTAAGTCTTTTGATTTGACCCATTAGATATGAACTTATATGCACCAATTCATATGTAAATTGATTGAAATTGCCATCTCCATTTAGGACTGCAAGTCCTGTGTATGAAGGTGTATTATGTGTTTCTTTTAGATTTTGAATAGTTAGTTTTAGATATAGTGATGAAGTTTGTTTACTTTGAGACTATTGTGAAAATGTTTAACAAATATGCCATCCCCATACCCAAAAATGAGTGTTGCTTAATCCTTTCAACTTGGGGTTAGTTTTGCTTGTGGATACGTGACCGGTGTTTTGTGTGCTACTATATCTCATCTTGTGAATAAGCTTGTCTCATTTCTAAATAATGCTTAGGGAGAAACTATGGATGCGAGTGGTTCTTGTTAACTTTGTCACTGGAAAATCTATTATTCTCATTCATAAAAAAAATACTTTTTTCAGTTTTTTAGGTTATAAAGAAACTTGGAGTTCGGGGTCTTTTCACACGAGAGCTTCCTTTACTTATCATGATGATCGGGACACTCACGGGAGCTCAATGGGGAATTATTATGCTTTCAATGTGTTTATTGGGTTGTTATCCTTACCTTTGTAAAAAAAATTGTCATCTTTCTCCCCCTTTAACTTTTGAAGCTAAGGTAAAATTTTTAACTAGCTGATTGTTTTTCACAAGCCAACCTGGTTATGAAAACTTAAGTATTTTATTTTCATTATTATTGGATAACTAAAATAGGAAACGAGTTTGGTATTTGAATAGATTGTGTGGTTTCATACGTGTGGAAAGTTTTTTCATAGGATACGGTATGAAATATCTATCATGAAAATAGAATTACGCCAACTCCACCTTAAAAGAAATAATGGGCATGTGGATATCATTATACCTAGGCACCTGGCCAAACCTCTTTAATATCGTCTAAGCTTGTGAATGCAAATTGAACTTGGTTTTTATGTTCATCATGTTTTATTATTTGATATGTTTTTTTTTTCAATTTAGTTTACGTTTCATGTGTCCGGTTATGGATTTTTGTCATATTTCAACTTAGGAATTCCCTAACCAAGTGTATTAATGATTTGATGGACAACATATGCAACCATTCTTTTATTGAGATTACATATAATCATATTGAGATTACATAAACCGATCGTGAATTTGAAAGAAGGAGGAGTGGAGGTGTTTGTGTGTTTGTAATTTGTCTTGAGGTAAAAGCTATGATTAGCATAATTCATTAGGTAGTAGATTGTTAAACGTTAAAAGGTGCTATAGTTGAAGCTTTTGTGATCCCTACTAGAAGAGAAACAAAGAACTACTTTGGTTAGTCTTTATAGTAAAAACAAAAGAATAAACGTAAGATATGTTGGTTGATATTTAATCAAACCACAATACATTTTTATTCATGTGATAATATCTTTTACTTTTAAACTATTTTTTAATGTATAATTTGTAAACATTTGTGAAAGCAACCCATATCTATTTAAACAAAACCAACACCATAGAGAAACACCTATTATATATATATGACAAAATTGTGGAAATCAACCTTTATGTTATACCCAAACTGCACTTCATACCTTTCACTATAAAATCGGCAAAAACCAACCTTTATGTTCATGTTTTGCTACAGGTTCAACCTTTAACACAAACTCTGTTAATATTCTTGGTTAAGTCACCTCACATGCAAAGCATGTGTGTAACACCTCGAATTTTTGTGTCCAATAATGTGTTAACACGTGTCATTGGTTTACACGTGGCATTGATATTAAATAAAGGACTAATATTGACAAACCTTGAAAGTATATAAATTCGAGGGTTATGAATGTCAACAAGGGTAAATATACTGTATAGTAACCCTAAATAATGCTTGAACCTTCAAACGAATGAATCATAGATCGTACGGAAGCGAAACGCGGAAGAAAGTGAGAGATTACGAGCTACAGAGGTTAACTGTGTCAACATGTTTAATTATACCTCTGAGTGACCCTTTGACGTTCCCAAGGCTTTGTAACGGTATTATACACTCACTAAAATATAATATATAAATTTCGCGAAGTTTCGTTATGAAACGAGAAAGTTACGATCGAATTCGTAGGAGAAGGGTTAAAAATGTCAATAATGAAAGTTAAGGCTTTCTGAATAATTAATAAACTAACCAGGGACTTAACAACGCGGGTAAATAACACGAGGTCCTTAGTTGTAATTAACCGAGGGCCAAACCGCAAAGTTACCCCTTCAAACCCGAAAGGTCAGGTAAATCATTACGAAAGATTTCGTTATTAATTACCGGATTCTGATAATCATTACAAAAGATTTTAAAAAATCTGAAAAACAGGCCCCTCGCGACCCGCGTGATGTCTTGGCCTAAGTTGAGGCGGGCCGCGAGCCTCCTCTTTTACGCGCCTGATATTTGAAACTCAGGCGACCCGCGTTAAAAGTGCATGGAACTCCCATGCGGGCCGCGTGGAGAGCCCAGATGCAGAAAGTTGTAACTACATGCCTTTTGGAGCCTTTGAACGACCAACAACCAATAAATGAGGCATGGGCACCCTATGCTCGACCCATATCACTTAGGGGCACCTGCCCATCATCCATACTCAGTGTAGCATGTGTTGTAATGATCCTAGAGCCCAAATTTCACTATAAATAGCCACATTATGCTCATAACATTCACACAACACAAAACACACTCATCTGATCATTTCAAGAGCTTCCAAGTCTTCTCTTCTGCTCTCTAAGCAAGATACCACTTCTGTAAGTCGTTCATAACCATTTTGGTCTTACATTTCCATAGTTTTAGCTTATAAACTCAACCGTCGTAACTAACGGTTGTTATAGCGATAACTCACAAATGGTCCAGTGAATTGTCGGATCAAAAGTAGTTTTGAGTTGGTATTTATGTGGGTAATAAACCCCTAAAAGGGTTCCCTCTGATCACCACTCCAACTATGACAAATATCGAGTCAAACGCGCACTTAAAAAGTCAACAGAAAGTCATTTTGCCGTTTTCTACATAATCTGTAATGTATACGTTATGAAACCTGTTTTGATGTTCATAAAACATGATATTAAGCATATAAACTTGTTTGCGCTCGTTTGAATCGACCGTTTGCTATATTGACCCGGTTCGGAGCCGAATGTCGCAAAAGTTTGACTTTTGCTTTGACTTCAGTTCTGACCCGTTTTAGTGAGGTATAGATATGCCTTAGGACTCTCTTAGGACCAGGTTACATAATGGTATAAACCTCTGTGATCGGTTCATGAGTTATCCGAGTCTTTTGCGCATTTCCGTTAATCGCCTAGAAGTGACCGTAACGCCATTTTGAAAATAAAACGAGTATTTCGGACACGTGAACGGACCAGAATCTTGCTTATTAAATTATAAGCATGTCCGTAAAGTTTCACGTCAATCCAAGGTCTAGAATGAGAGTTATGCTAAATAGCGCAATTAAAGTAAACTTTTGTAATAAACGGCGCAATTAGCATAACACCTATCTAAACCAAGATTTCGTCACCAAAACTTTTATCCACTGTTATAAAATAATATTTTGGGAATTTTAGAAATTTTTAATAAATTTTACCTTGCTCATAACCTGCGGTTATGGCTACGGTTCGGTAAATACCGAATATGCCCTTTTTGGCCAAAACTTGAGTTCTACAAGGTCTTTTGACCCGATTCCAGTTGCTACTGGTTCCAAATAATAAATAAAGTATTTTAAGCTTTATAAGCTGTTCGGGAAACTCAGATTTCCTGTAGAACTCGAAAAGCTCTTTAAAAGTCTTCAAAATGACCGAAAAGCCCCTACGGGGCATAATATTAACTTAAACTCGTTACGGGCGTCACGGAAGGTATCCTACTGATACCACAACCTCTTTAAGGCCTATTGACTTAAGAAATAAGCGTCAGACTCTCATGGTTAACCGTTTCGCCTATTGCGCGCACGGTTCGGCTTATGAAACTAGTTTTCATAAATTAGCCGATACGGGTCAAATCATATTATTTGAACCCCAAATTCCAGAGTGTGAACCATAAACCCATATAAAACAAGTCTCTGAACTTGTTGGGTCAGAATCACACTCCATTCTCGGTTTTCGCCTTTTCGCACGATTAAACCATATCTATATATATCGGAACCAACCGGTCTAGGCTACGGCTAATATAAGGACCCGTTAGGATTCTAAGAGGTTAATTAAAACCTTCGTTCCAGATTAGGAGCCCCGGTAAAAGCTATCGGCGATTTAATCAAACTAAGGAATAATACTTGTAAAGGTAAATACTTTAACTTATTTCCCCTATATGGGCTTGGGTTACGGTACATTAATATCGCTTGATTGAGCATTATATTTTTCCATCGCTTAGGTGGTTAATTAAATAATATGATCGGCTCATTTAAACAGTTTTGTTTCTTAAAAGCCTTTGGGGGGTTTAATGACCGTTGTCCCGGATATCCTTGGCATCATTTTACGAAATGGCCACGACCATCGACATCCCGGTGTAGGCGTACACCCGGTATATATTGTCGACATTAAATTAAAAGACGTAGCCGTTGGTTTTTATACTACGGTTTTACGCAATGTGGTGTGTCTATAAATCTTTAACCCGGCACGACCCGGGCTACTGAATGCATAAAAGAACATGTAAAACGTTCACAAGATTTTAATAATTTTCCCAAGTTATAAAAGAGTTTGTGCCTTGTGCATTCAAATCAATTTTAAATAAACATTTTCAAATGTGTCAGTTGAATGTATTTACCAGTGTAAACTGACGTATTTTCCCCAAAAAGATTAAGTGCAGGTACTATACGAAATGGGCTGGTATTAGCTTCCTAAGCATCACGAATAGTCTCGCAAACTCGATGTCGTATCTGAATGAACAATATTTTATTATTATTTTGATCCACTGTGGATATATTCGACTTCTTTAATACATTTGATATTACAACCAGAGGTTGAAGTATATATTTATCTTTAAGCTTCCGCTGTGCATTTATATAATTGTGTGGTTTGACTATATTGTTGCCAACATCGTCACGGTAATCCCCCACCGGGCCCACTGGTGAGACACGTGGAAATCGGGGTGTGACAGGTTGGTATCAGAGCCAACGTTGAGTGAATTAAACACTATCCTATTGTGTTTAATCTCAATGACACAATTGCACATGCTTGAGTCTAGACAATAACTTAGGACGAATTCGGATTAATAGTCCTTTTGTCATTACTTTCATTTCGATTTTTAATAAGTTTTGGAGCAGGAAAATGCCACCTGTTATATTCCGAGGAAGAGGAAGGGGAAGAAGAGGCAGAGGAGATGTCGTGACACATCACGATAACGAAGCTGGACCATCAGGTACAAGACATCCTTCAATGACAAGGAGCGAAGAACCACAACGACGAAGAGACCTTTACGAACCCGCGAGGCATTCCACCTCGCACAGCTCGACGCCATCTTATCGGCACTCCTTTGGGCCAAACTCAGAGAATGATCCCAACAACCCACAACCTTCCTTCATACCTCTACAACGTTCGGTATCGCACCGAAATTACGACGACCCTACTCCATACTTCATAGGTCAGTTTAATCTGGCTGACTACATACAGGAACCTTCAGGCTTTGTTCCATTAGGGCCACAAGATCACTTCTCCGAAGACCATATGGATGAAGATACTGATCCAACTGAACCTGCTCGTGGTACGCCCACGCATCCGATAGAAGTCTCTGATGGGTCATCCTTCCATGGCACACCCTATCAGGGACCAGACAGTTTCCAAGCGTTGTTCGACCGACATGAGTGGTACTACACGCCACCTCAACAGACATCTCAACAACCGCGACATCCACAGGATCCCTCTGAGGATTCACGCTTTGAGGCAGTTACGCCACCACCTCCGCCACCGGCGCAACCAGTAATGCCTGATCCGCCAAGGCGTAGGAGGACAAATGCTCGTATGTCCACACGAGGAGGAGGGGGTATCCACTTCAGCACCCCTCGACACTCTAGTAGTAGCCACTATCCGCCACTACAAGAAGAAGGACCTTCAAGTCCTATACAGGAGGCGAACTCCGCACCAGCTGCACCAAATTCGCCACCATTTGGGTATGACCAACCCATACCTGCTTACACGGGTCCAACGGCTTACAACCCGTTCGAACCGTCACAAACACAATATAACTACAATTATGAGCGCGACCCGTATGTGGTGTCGGCTAGATATAATGCGCGCTACCCCGACGGAGCTCATGGGAACATGGGACCACCGGACTACTCAGCTCATGGGTATCCAATACCTCCCAGACCCCCAGTTCCGCAACAAGCGCCACAACCACGATTCTCTCCTCCTGAACAAGAAGAAATACTCCATCGACTAGATCGTGTGGAGAGAGAGTTCGAAGAAGAGAAAAAGAGCCACCGAGGATTTCTCAAAGGCTTGGCAAACCTACTAAAGGGCAAAAAGAAGAAACGTGACCATTAGCCCTTAATAGTTGTATTAATGTAATTCCTATTTTGAAATAAGTCCCTGCGTGGACACTTATCGTATTTCAGTCCCTACGTGGACTTATCTTTTAGTCCTTGCATGGACACCTATCTTGTATTAGTCCCTGCGTGGACTTGTCACTTATTTTAAACCTCTATGGAGGTATGTACTATTTGAAAGACCCGTTTAGGGCACTATGTAATTGTATTTAAGATCATGGAATGTATGTTATGAGTTTTGTTTTAATATGTATGACATAAATCAAAACCAATCCTTTTAAATTGATCTGCCTAAATAAAGAATCTTACGAGTGAAACCTAGCCTGGTGTCTTTTAAGATCCGGTCAAGATGGTAGGACTTAATTAAAAGATTCAGATTCCTTGATAACCGTTGCAAGCATGTTAACAACCATGGCAGATGTGGTTCGTTAAAATCACGCGCGTCATTCTTATACAATAATCCTTTAAGGATTTCAAAGCCCAACTAAATGATTTATAAATCGTGGGTTAAATCACCTATGCAAGTGATCAATCTTATTAAAACATCCATTAGTGATGTAGTGCCTACGGGCTAATCTTATTAAAACATCCATTAGTAATGTAGTGCCTACGGGCCAACCTTATTGAAACACCCATTAGAGGTGTAGTGCCTATGGGCCATAACAATTGTCTTATAAGGACAAAAGGCAGTGGTGGTCTATGACTCTCTGTCAGAAGGAGATAAAAGAACTACAGTTCAAATCTCTATGCCTTTGATTCTCTGAAATCTCGGCTAATAATATAAAACATCCTCGTAATTAGGCTATATGCCGCCAATGTTATTGATATAGCTAAAATAGGATATATTCAAATCCTAAGATTTAATGAGTAATAAGTTAACCAAATATGGTCTCTGTTACCATGGTTGACAAATTGTCATGAAAGACAATTATATAATAAACTTCTAAAATTTTGTTATCTTCTGTAACAGATTCAAGTTACAATGGCGGATCCCAACGGAGAGAATAGCCATACTAATGATGATGAATACGACAATGCGCCAGTGCATCTGACAGGCGCGCAGCTTAAGGCTCTGATTGACAATGTTGTTCAGGCAGCTCTTGACCGTCAATACACTGAGTCCCAAGACAGAACCGTATCAAAACCACCCTCTAAACCAAAGACACACTCCAAACCACCCTCTCAACCCAAGAAAGATGACGACAAACACTCGTCCACTGAGAACAGCGTTCATCGCGATAGAGAATATACTGATGCATCAAATGCTAAGGGTTGCACCTACAAATACTTTGTATCTTGTAAGCCCCGGGAATTTATAGGGGAGAAAGGTGCTGTTGATTGTATCACCTGGCTAGATGAGATGGACACTATTGTGGACATCAGCGGGTGTGCAGAGAGGGATGTGGTGAAGTATGTGTCCCAGTCATTTAAGGGCGAGGCCCTGGCATGGTGGAGAGCGTTGGTGCAGGCATCTGGTAAGTCTGCTTTGTACAAGATGACATGGGAGGAATTTATTGCTCTCATTAAGGAAAACTACTGCCCACAGCATGAGGTTGAAAAGATCGAGGCTGACTTTGTGTCACTGGTAATGACGAACCTGGACTGCCAGACATATTTGACGAGCTTCAATACGATGTCTCGCCTGGTCCCATACCTTGTGACACCAGAACCCCGAAGAATTGCTCGTTTCATTGGGGGCTTGGAGCCCGCGATAAAGGCGAGTGTAAAGGCCTCCCGGCCAACGACCTATAGGTCAGTTACTGACCTCTCCTTGTCTCTCACCTTAGACGCTGTCCGTCTGAGGACACTAAGGAGCAAGGAGGCGGAGAAGAGAAAACGTGAGGATGATACCTCACGAAGATCAGGGAAGAAGCACCGTGGAAACGGTGAAGGCAAAAGAGGGTCGGAGGCGAAGAAAGATGGGCAAGCTGGTGAAAGGCCCAACTGCAAAATCTGCAAGAAACCCCACTCTGGGAAGTGCAGGTTTGCATCGAGTTCTCAGTCACAACCAAAGACTTTTTCCTGTGGACTATGCAAGTCCAAGGATCATAAGACTGTGGATTGCAAGAAAATCAAAGACGCAACCTGCTACGGTTGCAATGAAAAGGGGCATATCAAGAGCAACTGCCCTAAGAACGCCAAAAAGGCGGAGGAGACCAAGAAGTCAAATGCGAGAGTTTTTCGCATGGATGCAAAGGAAGCGGTCCAGAACGACAACGTGCTTACATGTACTTTTCTCGTAAATAATATATTTGCAAGAGTACTATTCGATTCTGGCGCTGATAAACCCTTTGTAGACCAGAAATTTTGCCAACTACTAAATATGCCTATCAAAACCCTTGATGTGAAATACGAAGTAGAGCTAGCAGACGGCACGATAGAAACCGTCTCCACTGTCTTAGAGGGATGTGAAATATCCATTAGGAGTCATTCTTTTCCTTTATCCCTACTTCCCTTCAAATTAGCGGGTTTCGACATTGTGCTAGGCATGGACTGGTTATCCCGTAATCAGGCCCAAATCATTTGCGGCAAAAGGCACATAGTATTAAAGACTCCGAGTGGCGAATCGCTTACCATTCGAGGAGATACGCAGTACGGGTTACCCGAGGACGTATCTATGCTCAAAGCTTCAAGGTGTTTGAACAGAGGCTGCGTAATTTACATGGCTCAGGTGATAATAGAAGAACCTAAGCCGAAGATCGAGGATCTTCCTGTCATTTCTGAATATCCCGAGGTTTTTCCTGAAGAACTACCTGGTTTGCCACCAGATAGACAAGTGGAGTTCAGAATAGACATCATCCCGGGAGCGGTTCCGATAGCAAGAGCGCCTTACAGGCTAGCTCCAACGGAAATGAAAGAACTGAGGACCCAGTTGGATGAACTGCTGGCGAAAGGTTTTATTAGACCTAGTTCATCTCCCTGGGGAGCACCAGTCCTATTTGTAAAGAAGAAGGACGGATCGATGCGGTTGTGCATCGACTATCGAGAGCTAAATAAAGTTACCATAAAGAACATATATCCTTTGCCAAGGATCGATGATCTGTTCGACCAACTGCAAGGAGCAAGCTATTTCTCGAAGATCGACTTGAGGTCGGGCTATCATCAGCTAAGGGTCAGAGATGAGGATGTACATAAGACAGCATTTAGGACTCGCTATGGTCATTACGAGTTCCTAGTGATGCCTTTTGGGCTCACAAATGCACCGGCTGCGTTCATGGATCTCATGAATCGCGTCTGCAATCCGTATTTAGACAAATTTGTCATAGTCTTCATCGACGATATCCTTATATATTCCAAGAACCAAGCTGACCACGAGAAGCACCTCCGTTGCATTCTCGAATTACTACAGCGTGAGAAACTCTACGCCAAATTCTCGAAATGTGAATTCTGGCTACGAGAGGTTCAGTTTTTAGGTCACGTTGTGAGTGAGCGTGGTATCCAAGTGGATCCCGCTAAGGTAGAGGCGGTCATGAACTGGCAAGAGCCAAAGACGCCTACCGAAATCCGTAGCTTCCTGGGGTTAGCAGGATACTACCGGAGGTTTATTGAAAATTTTTCGAGGATTGCTGCGCCCTTGACTTCTCTAACCAAGAAGAAAGAAAAGTTTATTTGGGGCCCAAAGCAACAAGAGTCCTTCGAAATACTAAAGCAAAAGCTGAGCAACGCACCTGTGTTGACACTACCTGAAGGTACAGACGAATTCGTAGTTTACTGCGATGCATCACACACAGGCATGGGGTGTGTGCTTATGCAGAAGGGCAAGGTGATTGCCTATGCTTCAAGGCAATTAAAGGTGCATGAAAAGAATTACACCACCCATGACTTGGAGTTGGGTGCCGTTGTATTTGCACTAAAATTGTGGAGGCATTACCTTTATGGTATTAAATTTGTGATTTATTCTGATCACAAAAGCCTCCAGCACCTGTTCAACCAGAAGGAGTTGAACATGAGGCAGCGCCGTTGGATGGAAACCTTGAATGACTATGATTGTGAGATCAGGTACCATCCCGGCAAAGCAAATGTAGTCGCTGATGCCTTGAGCAGGAAAGAAAGGGTAAAACCTATTAGAATCAATGCCAAGAGCATTGAGGTCAAGAACAATTTAATTGAAAGGATATTAGCTGCACAGCGAGAGGCTGTGTTGGAAGCTAATTATCCTAATGAAAAATTAGGAGTAACTGAGGAGCAGTTGACTCTCAGCAAGGATGGGATCCTTAGACTGAACGGACGTATATGGGTTCCGATTTATGGAGGACTACGAGATGTTATCCTCCAGGAAGCCCATAGTTCCAAATATTCGGTCCATCCTGGTGCAGACAAAATGTATCAAGATTTAAAGGCAAACTATTGGTGGATAGGCTTGAAAAAGTCTGTGGCCACCCATGTAGCAAAGTGCTTGACTTGTGCCCAAGTCAAAGCCGAGCACCAAAAGCCGTCCGGCTTGCTACAACAGCCTGAACTTCCCGAGTGGAAGTGGGAATGCGTAACTATGGACTTCATAACCAAGTTACCCAAAACCAGGAAAGGAAACGATACAATATGGGTCATAGTCGATAGGCTGACTAAATCAGCTCATTTTCTACCCATCAAGGAGACATATAGCTCCGATATGTTAGCCCAACTTTATGTTGATAAGATTGTAGCTTTACACGGCATACCTGTGACTATTATCTCCGACAGGGATACCAGGTACACGTCTCACTTCTGGAAGAGTTTCCAGCAATCTTTGGGCACGCGTTTGAACTTCAGTACGGCTTACCATCCACAGACGGACGGTCAGAGTGAGCGTACCATTCAAACGCTAGAAGACATGCTTCGTGCATGTGCGATCGATTTAGGTGGTAACTGGGATAAGAACCTACCCCTAATCGAATTCTCCTACAATAATAGCTACCACACCAGCATAAAGGCTGCGCCTTTCGAGGCATTATACGGTAGGAAATGTAGATCGCCTGTTTGTTGGGCGGAAGTAGGAGAGGTCCAATTATCAGGACCAGAGATTGTTTTCCAGACAACGGACAAGATTGTCCAGATCCGGGAACGTCTCAAGGCTGCCCGCGATAGGCAGAAAAGCTACGCTGATCCAAAACGTAAGGATCTTCACTTCGAAGTAGGTGAAAAAGTGTTGCTTAAGGTATCACCCTGGAAGGGGGTGATGCGTTTCGGCAAGAAAGGCAAACTGAGTCCGAGATACATAGGACCTTTTGAGGTCATTGAATGGGTCGGGTCAGTCGCCTATAAGTTGAACTTGCCTGAAGAGCTCAATGGAATTCACAATGTGTTCCACATCTGCAATCTCAAAAAGTGCTTCGCCGATGAATCATTGGTAATTCCACACACAGATGTGCATATAGATGAGAGCTTAAAGTTTATAGAAAAACCTTTGTCGATTGAAGATCGACAGGTGAAAAAGCTTCGAAGAAAGCACGTACCGATTGTAAAGGTCAAATGGGATGCTCGTAGAGGTCCCGAATATACGTGGGAAGTCGAAGACACAATGAAAGAAAAATACCCCTATTTATTTGAGTAAATCTCGGGTCGAGATTTATTTTTAAGGGGGTGAGGATGTAACACCTCGAATTTTTGTGTCCAATAATGTGTTAACACGTGTCATTGGTTTACACGTGGCATTGATATTAAATAAAGGACTAATATTGACAAACCTTGAAAGTATATAAATTCGAGGGTTATGAATGTCAACAAGGGTAAATATACTGTATAGTAACCCTAAATAATGCTTGAACCTTCAAACGAATGAATCATAGATCGTACGGAAGCGAAACGCGGAAGAAAGTGAGAGATTACGAGCTACAGAGGTTAACTGTGTCAACATGTTTAATTATACATCTGAGTGACCCTTTGACGTTCCCAAGGCTTTGTAACGGTATTATACACTCACTAAAATATAATATATAAATTTCGCGAAGTTTCGTTATGAAACGAGAAAGTTACGATCGAATTCGTAGGAGAAGGGTTAAAAACGTCAATAATGAAAGTTAAGGCTTTCTGAACAATTAATAAACTAACCAGGGACTTAACAACGCGGGTAAATAACACGAGGTCCTTAGTTGTAATTAAACGAGGGCCAAACCGCAAAGTTACCCCTTCAAACCCGAAAGGTCAGGTAAATCATTACGAAAGATTTCGTTATTAATTACCGGATTCTGATAATCATTACAAAAGATTTTAAAAAATCTGAAAAACAGGCCCCTCGCGACCCGCGTGATGTCTTGGCCTAAGTTGAGGCGGGCCGCGAGCCTCCTCTTTTACGCGCCTGATATTTGAAACTCAGGCGACCCGCGTTAAAAGTGCATGGAACTCCCATGCGGGCCGCGTGGAACGCCCAGATGCAGAAAGTTGTAACTACATGCCTTTTGGAGCCTTTGAACGACCAACAACCAATAAATGAGGCATGGGCACCCTATGCTCGACCCATATCACTTAGGGGCACCTGCCCATCATCCATACTCAGTGTAGCATGTGTTGTAATGATCCTAGAGCCCAAATTTCACTATAAATAGCCACATTATGCTCATAACATTCACACAACACAAAACACACTCATCTGATCATTTCAAGAGCTTCCAAGTCTTCTCTTCTGCTCTCTAAGCAAGATACCACTTCTGTAAGTCGTTCATAACCATTTTGGTCTTACATTTCCATAGTTTTAGCTTATAAACTCAACCGTCGTAACTAACGGTTGTTATAGCGATAACTCACAAATGGTCCAGTGAATTGTCGGATCAAAAGTAGTTTTGAGTTGGTATTTATGTGGGTAATAAACCCCTAAAAGGGTTCCCTCTGATCACCACTCCAACTATGACAAATATCGAGTCAAACGCGCACTTAAAAAGTCAACAGAAAGTCATTTTGCCGTTTTCTACATAATCTGTAATGTATACGTTATGAAACCTGTTTTGATGTTCATAAAACATGATATTAAGCATATAAACTTGTTTGCGCTCGTTTGAATCGACCGTTTGCTATATTGACCCGGTTCGGAGCCGAATGTCGCAAAAGTTTGACTTTTGCTTTGACTTCAGTTCTGACCCGTTTTAGTGAGGTATAGATATGCCTTAGGACTCTCTTAGGACCAGGTTACATAATGGTATAAACCTCTGTAATCGGTTCATGAGTTATCCGAGTCTTTTGCGCATTTCCGTTAATCGCCTAGAAGTGACCGTAACGCCATTTTGAAAATAAAACGAGTATTTCGGACACGTGAACGGACCAGAATCTTGCTTATTAAATTATAAGCATGTCCGTAAAGTTTCACGTCAATCCAAGGTCTAGAATGAGAGTTATGCTAAATAGCGCAATTAAAGTAAACTTTTGTAATAAACGGCGCAATTAGCATAACACCTATCTAAACCAAGATTTCGTCACCAAAACTTTTATCCACTGTTATAAAATAATATTTTGGGAATTTTAGAAATTTTTAATAAATTTTACCTTGCTCATAACCTGCGGTTATGGCTACGGTTCGGTAAATACCGAATATGCCCTTTTTGGCCAAAACTTGAGTTCTACAAGGTCTTTTGACCCGATTCCAGTTGCTACTGGTTCCAAATAATAAATAAAGTATTTTAAGCTTTATAAGCTGTTCGGGAAACTCAGATTTCCTGTAGAACTCGAAAAGCTCTTTAAAAGTCTTCAAAATGACCGAAAAGCCCCTACGGGGCATAATATTAACTTAAACTCGTTACGGGCGTCACGGAAGGTATCCTACTGATACCACAACCTCTTTAAGGCCTATTGACTTAAGAAATAAGCGTCAGACTCTCATGGTTAACCGTTTCGCCTATTGCGCGCACGGTTCGGCTTATGAAACTAGTTTTCATAAATTAGCCGATACGGGTCAAATCATATTATTTGAACCCCAAATTCCAGAGTGTGAACCATAAACCCATATAAAACAAGTCTCTGAACTTGTTGGGTCAGAATCACACTCCATTCTCGGTTTTCGCCTTTTCGCACGATTAAACCATATCTATATATATCGGAACCAACCGGTCTAGGCTACGGCTAATATAAGGACCCGTTAGGATTCTAAGAGATTAATTAAAACCTTCGTTCCAGATTAGGAGCCCCGGTAAAAGCTATCGGCGATTTAATCAAACTAAGGAATAATACTTGCAAAGGTAAATACTTTAACTTATTTCCCCTATATGGGCTTGGGTTACGGTATATTAATATCGCTTGATTGAGCATTATATTTTTCCATCGCTTAGGTGGTTAATTAAATAATATGATCGGCTCATTTAAACAGTTTTGTTTCTTAAAAGCCTTTGGGGGGTTTAATGACCGTTGTCCCGGATATCCTTGGCATCATTTTACGAAATGGCCACGACCATCGACATCCCGGTGTAGGCGTACACCCGGTATATATTGTCGACATTAAATTAAAAGACGTAGCCGTTGGTTTTTATACTACGGTTTTACGCAATGTGGTGTGTCTATAAATCTTTAACCCGGCACGACCCGGGCTACTGAACGCATAAAAGAACATGTAAAACGTTCACAAGATTTTAATAATTTTCCCAAGTTATAAAAGAGTTTGTGCCTTGTGCATTCAAATCAATTTTAAATAAACATTTTCAAATGTGTCAGTTGAATGTATTTACCAGTGTAAACTGACGTATTTTCCCCAAAAAGATTAAGTGCAGGTACTATACGAAATGGGCTGGTATTAGCTTCCTAAGCATCACGAATAGTCTCGCAAACTCGATGCCGTATCTGAATGAACAATATTTTATTATTATTTTGATCCACTGTGGATATATTCGACTTCTGTAATACATTTGATATTACAACCAGAGGTTGAAGTATATATTTATCTTTAAGCTTCCGCTGTGCATTTATATAATTGTGTGGTTTGACTATATTGTTGCCAACATCGTCACGGTAATCCCCCACCGGGCCCACTGGTGAGACACGTGGAAATCGGGGTGTGACAATGTGAGGGCCTTTTAGTTATTTTACTTATTTTTTTTAATATTAGTTTTTTAATACACAATCAAGGGGCGAAATGGAGATTTCCCAAAGTCCAAGGGGTCTTTCTGTTTCCTTTCATTAACTTTCCTTATTCCCAAATTCACCATTAACAAACTCTGCAAACACATGAAATCCACCTCACTCCACAACCTCATCCTCCTCATACTCACCTTCTACACTCCAAACACATCATCATCACCTCTCCTCTCATATTGCTAATGGCTAATCATCGACTAATCAAATATGCACGATAAACAAGTTATGTTCACAAAGCCCAAAATATCGAGTAATATGTATTCGTTGTTTTGCTTCTCTGTCCCCTTCCTCTTAGCCTAACTTTCAAGTCAATTAATTGTGAGTTTTTATCTCTCAGTTTCATAATAATCTTCAAAATTCACCAAGCTTACCCCATGATCCACATGCAACAGGTTAGAATACAGTCAATGCCACACGGACTAAATTTCATAAATCAAAGAGCCAAGTTATTAATTATGCTTCAAATTAAAATAGATAAAACTCTCTTAAACTCTCAAGCTTGATTTTCTATGTGACTCATCAGTGGCGGACTTATAGTACAAATAGGGGTAGCACGGGTTACCTCTCAACCTCGTCTCCTAGTGTAAAAATACCCCTTAACTCCATTTCCATAGTGTAAAAATATCTCTCAACACCGTTTCTGTTATATAAAGGATACCCCTTATCCTAAAAAAAATTACGATACTCCTAACTTTTTGGGCTAATTCCGCCATTATCACTCATCATATGCAAATGAAAATAACAATGGAAGTATAAAGTTCAATGATTCATTTATCTATTTTACCTTCTCTCTCTGAAACAGAGGCCTAACGAAATTGACTAACAAAAGGTGCGAAAACTTGTCTCTCTAATCAAAACCTAACACAAATTCTTCATCATAAACAAATAGATCTAAGGTACAAAATTGGCCTCTCTGATCACGATTTCCTTAGTTCTATCTAACCTGATTAGTAATTACAAATAAAATAAAAAATAGAAAATCAAACTAAATATCTCCAATAGAAACAAAAATATGATCAAAATAGATCTGTTTAAACTCTCAAGCTTGACTTTGTATGTGATTCAACATATGCAAATCAACAACAATAGAAGCATAAATTAATGATTCGTTTATCTATTTTACCTAATCTCTCTGAAACAGAGGCATAATGAAATTAGACTAACAAAAGGTGCAAACAATTTCCTCAGTTCAGCTAACCTAATTACAAATAATATAAAAAATAAACAGAAATATGATAAAACAAACCTAATCTCCTCAATTTACAAGTGTAAACACCTACATAACATACAAAACATATGAATTTCTAACGATCAACAAGGAAAAGTGTATAGAACAAAACAACAACCGGTTCAGTTGAGTGATCTAGACTGGTTAAGGTGAGTATGAGGAGGATGAGGTTGTGGAGTGAGGTTGATTTCATGTGTTTGCAGAGTTTGTTAATGGTGAATTTGGGAATAAGGAAAGTTAATGAAAAGAAACAGAAAGACCCCCTGGACTTTGGGAAATCTCCATTTCGTCCCTTGATTGTGTATTAAAAAAACTAATATTAAAAGAATAAGTAAAATGACTAAAAGGCCCTCACATGCCTTGCATGTGAGGTGACTTAACCAAGAATATTAACAGAGTTTGTGTTAAAGGTTGAACCTGTAGCAAAACATAAACATAAAGGTTGGTTTTTACCGATTTCATAGTGAAAGGTATGAAGTGCAGTTTGGGTATAACATAAAGGTTGATTTCTGCAATTTTGTCTATATATATTAAACACAAATGTCGGTGAGATTTACCTATTTAGTACTTCATGTTTTTTTCTTTTGGTCCTTCAGGTTTGAATTTCTATTGGCTTCGATCCCTATGCATTGTTTACGTACTTAATTTTTTTTCTATTTGTTTTCCCAGACTACTACGACGAAAAACAAAGTGTGCAACAACTGTTTTATCTTTCTAACCCTTCTATTTTGGTAATTAGCATTTTTAGCCTCTATTTCATTTTACATGTTACGCGTTTTTAACCTATTAAGTTTTTTACAAATTTAATTTTCCTTCAATAACTTTCGTTCGCTAATTTCTTTCTAAAAAACTAATTTGTCGTTTGTCTTTATGAACATTGTAAAATATCCTTTTGACCCCCTCGAGTTTCTAAAGTTTCGAGTTTGCTTCTGTCGTTTCTTTACTTAAAAAAAAATATTTTTTTACATGCTGGTCTAAATTCGAATTGGTCTATGTTTCGGCGCAATTATTTTTCTTGAAAGGAGTGTGGTCAAATATAGTGAGTTTTCGTTTAAAAGAACAATATTTTACGTGCATATTTTTATATATGTGTCGGTATAAATTCGAGTTGATCTACATTTCAAGTCAAATATAATACGTATTCTTGCTTATTTTTATGTACATTTCGTCAATTTTAATCCGAACCGAGTGAAGTCAAATTGTCGTTTTTTTCCTTTTAAAAAAAGCTCTAATTAGTCTTTTCTAATTACATGTGTCAGCTTTTCCTTTATACCCATTATGTTTTCCATGTACTGGTATATATTAAAACTAAACACTACGTCAAAACTGGGCTTTAGCCACATTTTTCCCAAAACCGCCCTGCCACACATCTGTGAAAATGTATGGCTAAAGGTCATTAATAATATTTTAAAATACTTTTAGCCACACAGTTTATTATTAATATGACCATTGTATACCAGTTTGAAACCTTTAGCCACACTCTTTAGAAAAAAAATGTGACATTTACTAGAATGTCTAGCCAAAGCTTAAAAAGTGTGGCCAAATATAACCTATTGCCACCATATTTGGTTGATTTTTTTAATTAATGTGACAGAAACACATTTTTTTGAAACCTTTATTCACACTTTCAATAAAAAAATATGACAATCACTAGCTACAGTAGAGAAGTGTGGCCAAATATTACTAACCGTCATAGTAGGTTTTTAATGATGTGGCTAAAAGATGATTCATATAAACCACTTTCAAATATCACTAACAGCTGTGTATCTTGTATATACGGAAACTAGCGAGATTTTAGGGATTTTGATTATATTGTTTAATAAATGCAATTTACAAAATAAGCAAATACCCTTCTGTTAATTAATTTAAAGGGAAGTTACAACATTATAATTACAATCATGTCATTGTTTAAAAATCTTTAGATGATGTAATCTAATGACCCAGATTAGTTCACACAGTTCACTCTCAACCTAGTGTTCACTCTAAAACCCCATATATATATATATATATATATATATATATATATATATATATATATATATATATATATATATATATATGGAGACGATCATGAGAAAACTACATCTAAATGAGAAAACTAGAAAACTAACTAAAAAAGCCTAAAAAAAGCTAAAAAACATACCATTTTTTACAATTTTTATAATAAATCGCTATTTTTTATATATAAAAAAATTTCTATTTTTTTTTTTGTTGTACTGCACATGTGCATTATATGTGTACTACACATGTGCACTATATCCGTAATAGTGCACATGTGCAATAAAACAATTTTTTTTAAAAATTTTTTTCCATGCATAAAATATAGTGATTTTTATAAAAAAAAATGTAAAAAAAATTGGTATGTTTTTAAGGCTTTTTTAGTTAGTTTTTTTGTTTTCTCATTTAAACTAGTTTTCTCATGATCCATCCCCTATATATATATAGGGGCAGAATTTAGGGAAAACGCCTAAAAGTGTGAAAACGGTGAGAACGCCCCTCATCCGTTGGATCACAACAATCTATGGAGTAGAATGGCACGGTGGCTTTTCGTAAATAACATCAACTTTATTACTTGGACGTGCTTCATTAAGGGTAAAAGAGTCTTTTTACTGCTCTAATTCAAAACGCCAGCAAAACGTCATTCAAAATTCCTGCCTTAACCTACATTCCATACACATCAGTCACTTCCAAATTAAACGATTAAAACGCCATTAATACAAAATGCCAAACCTTAATGATAAAACGCGTTGCAGATATCCACAGAAAACTATTAGTTTAGTTTGATTTCGTCTTAGTTATAATGTTTTGAATTATTAATGAATTATAACGAATTTAAGAACACCATAAACACCAAGATATTTACCTTTATAAGATATAAGGGAATAATTCAACTGGACAGATCTACAAAAACGCCAAAAAAATTGTAATGTTTGAATTATTAAAGGTATATAATGAATATGGGAATGCCATGGACGCCAAGATGTTTGAATTATTAATTGATTATAATGAATTTGGGAACGCCATAAACACCAAGATATTTACTTTGTAACACAAAAACGATTAATTAATCGAGACAGATCTAAAAAAACAATAAAACGCCAGGTAGTTATTGTTTCTAACTACACGCCAAAAAAATCCTACACGCCACAAATGGCAACGGTGTTGTGAGAAATGCATTGGAAAAGAGGATAAAAGGGCAAAAAAAGCTCCTCCGCCTTGATTATATCGCGCGCCACGTGTGCGGCCAGGATCCGTTCTTACCGTTTTCACACTTCCAAGCGTTTTCTCCTGATTCCGTTTCTATATATATATAATACTCTTCGTATGACTGACTGATATTATGTATTACATTACATATAATAAAATATTATTATTAGCGCAAATCTTTTTACTTCTTCTTTTATGTTTTGTGTATCGGATACCCTAAGCAAATATTAGAATACCTCTTTGTAAGAAAATCATGGAATGCCCCTTAAGCTTTCTTTTAAATTTGCTAGTGTTGATAATTACGTCTGGCAACACTGACCCAGAGACTTAATTTAGGGTCCTTATAGGTCTTAATAATGACCCTTTGGGTGATTTTGGGCATAAGTAAATCCATGAACGTGTCAAAATGGGTTGAACTTAAACAAGTAAAATTAGAGAACGAGTTAAAGTGGGTAGGATTAAGACTGAGAAAAAGGGTTAAATGGGTTGGTAACTTGGAATTAAGACTAAGGGTGTGTTCTCGAGTTAAAAATCCCTCCCCATCCCTCCCCTCCCCTCCATGTCTTTTCAAATTGGAAAGACTATTATCAGACAAAAAAAAAACCCCATTTTCCCTCCCCTCCCCTCCCCTCCCCCTGTTAAGTGGATCTCTGGAACACAGCATAAGGGTTAGATAGGCAATATTGATGTCAAAACTCACGTCCCAAGCTTTCGATCACCGCTTGTACTTCCGACCAACGCTGCTACCATTGATTATCATCTACCAACGTACTCCGAACCGATCATCTACCACCGTATTTCCGCCCGCCGCCTCCCCATCTAATTATTACCTACCTTCGTACTTCCAAAAATATCACCCACTTCATCATCAAAATTGATGTATTTCTTTCTGCTCACATAAATAAATAACTTGATATAGAATATTACTAGAATTAAAATTCAATGTATTTCTTTATACTCACATAAATAAATAAGTTGAGATAGAAGATAACTGGGATTAAAAATGCATAATCGACTACGCCTTAACACGTGTAATCAGAGTCGGTTACACATCGATGATTGGTTAAGTGCGTGTAAGGGCCAGGTAACGTAGCGGTAGATGCATGTTTTTCAGCGTCAGTACGTGTAATCGTCTCCGCACAAGTCACTGGCATCGGAATGCGTGTAACCGACATTCAAACATACATAAACCGACACACGATCGCGTGTAATTGGTGCCGAAAACCATAAAGTCAAAATAACGATCTTTTCAAACCAAACCGTTTTGATTTGGACCCATTTTTTACTCGAAACCTATTCCGACCCGAACCCATTTCAACCCTAACCCGTTCCAACCCAAACCAAAATTACCTTTTTTGGATCAACCCGTTTTGACCCTGACCCGTTTCAATCCAAACCCATTTTGACCCGCAACCCAAACCCACCCAACTCGACCCGTTTGCCCGTTTTACTTGGATAATCATCTTACCCTTTCAACTTCTTATTCTATATGGGAAAAAAAATTCAACAACAATTTTGAAACCTAAAATTGGGCGGAAATGGGCTGGGCTTTTTATTGAAAAAACATGGGCTTTTTTAAAGCAGCCCAATTAAAAAAACTAGCCCATTAAGGCTCAGGATAATCCAATTGTATAGATAAACTAGGGATTTGCAGGTGGATCTATCTATCGAACCAGTTAACGGGCAACAAGAGTTGAAGAAGAACAAGGTTAGTAATCATGAATTGTGCATAAAGTTATTGTCTTTTGTGTTATTATAGACTCAATTCATACTCATAACTGTTTTTTTTTAAACGCATGGCGATTTTTAAGGTTCAATTTTTAGGGTTTGTGGCTATACATGTTTCTAATTTGTTATGATAGGGTTTGATTTTTTAGGGTTTACGTTTGTTAATTTATATTGTTTGTTGTGTTGTGTGGAATCAGTATGTTGGAATTTTTTAGTTTATGATGAGATTTAGCCATTTAGGGGTGTTAGTAATTCGGTTTAAACCGAAACTTAGGGCTGCAAACGAACCGAACCGAACGAATAAGACCTTGTTCGTGTTCGTTTGTTAAGTAGATATATGTGTTCATGAACACTTACCGAACGAAATTTATTTTCTGTTCGTGAACGTGTTTGTTTGTTAATTTTAGCCATTTAGGGGTGTTAGTAATTCGGTTTAAACCGAAACTTAGGGCTACAAACGAACTGAACCGAAACGAATAAGACCTTGTTCGTGTTCGTTTGTTAAGTAGATATATGTGTTCATGAACGCTTACCGAACGGGATTTTCTGTCCGTGAACGTGTTCGTTTGTTAATTTTAGCTAATGAACGCTCGTGAACACAAATGAAAACATACACAAACAAGCGATCATGGACAAAATATATAATATAATACACTGATACTTATTAAGTATTTTATTTGTCAAAATTTTAAAGTATTTAAATAAAGGAATATTGGATTTTAATAATCCCAACTATTTGTCATTGGTCGTCAATAGTCCCAACTTAAGAAATAAGCACTGGCAGTCCCAACTATTGACATATTGGCCACCAATGGACCCTGACTAACAGAACCCTAACGCCGTTAGTCTCCGGACGTCGGAAAACCATTTTTGTCTAGTAAAAGGTTTCTAAATGTTCGATCCAAAGTTACAAAGAGGTTTGGGAAGAGAATGTTAAGTTTTCCGGCCAAAAAGTTGAGTTTTCCAGCCAAAAATAAGTTTTCCGGCGAAAAAAAAAAGAGTTTTCCGGCGACTTCAATAATTGGGGCTTTTACTAGAAAAAGGTTCCTAAATGTCTGTAATATGGTTACAAAGAGGTTTGTGACGAAAATGTTGAGTTTTCCGGCCAAAAAGGAGTTTTCCGGCCAAAAACGTTTTTTTCGGCGACCGTAGATTAACGGAGTTAGGGTTCTATTAGTCAGGGTCCATTGGAGGCCAATACGTTAATAGTTGGGACTGCTAGTGGTTATTTTTGAAGTTGGGACTATTGGTGGCCAACGACGAATAGTTGGGATTATTAAAATCCAATATTCCTTAAATAAAATATAAAAACTAATAAGCTATCGAACATAAACGAACATGTTACCGAACATTCACAAACATTAATGAACAAACGCGGGCTCTATTTGTGTTCGTTCATTTAACTAAATGAACGAAATTTCTTGTTCGTGTTCGTTCATTAATTAAACGAACGAACACAAATGAACTTCTTGCCGAACGGTTCACTGAACGTTCAGTTGGTTTGCAGCCCTACCGAAACTTAAGCCGAATACATCAAAACGAATAAAAACGTGGTTTGTAACTGAAATCGGTTAAGTTAATCAATTTTTGGTTTTAAAAGTTTTTTAATTTGGTTGACCTGAAAAACCTGAATGTGGTCCTGTTTTTGGTTTCATACGAATAAATTGCCAAACCGAACAATTTGAACCGAAGAAACTGAGCAACCGAAACTCGAAACTCGAATGATGAACGCCTCTAAATTGAGATTGAGGTTATAAAGTGGTTTCTTAGAATGTAAAAAAGTGTCTGTTTTTGCTGTAAGTGGGTGTGAATTTTGGTATTTGATGGTTTGCTTGAAGCCCCAATGACTACTAACTGAAGGTTTTGAAAGTGTAAATTAACGATGACGTAGAATTTGGTTTTTTTTTTTTTTTTTTTTTTTTTTTTTTTTTTTAAGGTTGAAGAAACCTCTTTTTTTTAGATTGAAATACTTTATAGTGTAAACCACTACATAAACAGAACCATAGTTGTCAATGGCAGCTATAGCGCTCACTATAGCGCGATGCGTAGCGATGCGCCCAGATGGTTTTTTTTTTGAATTTTTTTTTAAATTATAAATAGCGATGCCCATTAGGGTTTTTGTGTTTGATTGAAAAAAGAAGGGTATTTAGATGATTAGCGATAGCGTATTTTAGCTATTTTTGATAATATACGTGTAAAATATTTCTTAAATTTTCTTCTACAACTTTATCGCTAAACATGAAAAAGCAGGCGCTATTTCGTCGGCATCACTACACAGTATATAGGCATCTTGTCGCTATTTACTCCTACTTGCTATTGACAACTTTGCACAGAACCTTATAAAAGATTTGTCTTCTAAGGGCAAAGATCTCGAATTTGTAATAAAATGGGTGGTATAGAGAGTTTGATTACTATTTACTATAGGCGATTCTTTACTGAAATGACTTAGCGTTAGCTCTATATGATGCGACTTTTCTTTCAGAAAGTCGAAAAGGAGGGTCAAAGTGTATTTTAAAAACTGAAGAGTAAAATGCACGGATAGTCCCTGTGGTTTGGTAAAATTTCACCTTTAGTCCCCAACTTTTTGAAATTACATTCCTGCTCCCTGTGGTTTGCTAGGTCGTTACTCGGATAGTCCCTAAAGTGGATGACCGTTAGTTTGTAGCGTTAAATGAAGTTGAAATGACAAAATTACCTTTTTATATTTAAACAATATAAATTAACTAAGGATTATATATATATATTTATTTATGGGCCCACTTATTATACAAACAATATAACAAACAACCCTCATCTGTCAAATTTTAGATCCCCTCTTTCTCTTACTGCTCTGTTTCTCTCTAGCCACAAATTGACAACGATGGTGATAGAGGATGATGGTCGTGGAAGGACGATGGCGGTGGGAAGGTGTAGTAAATGGTGGTTAGGGTTTCCAATGGAGGTTTCTGGTGGGTTGTAACTTGTAACAGGATATGGTGGAGGTGTGGTGTAGTGGTGGAATCGGGTTGTGGTGCGACGGTGGTAGCAGTTGGGGGTTAAAGGAAAAGTGAACGGTGATGACAGGTGCCGGCAGTCACCGGCATAGGTGGTGACAGGTGCCGACAGTCACCGGCGTCGGTACCTCTTTGGTGGTACAGCTTGGGCCGGGAAAAAGATCTTCGGTGCACTGTTATGTTTTTTGCGACTTGGGTTTTGGTTGAGGAAGTCGAGTCGCCGGCGACTCTGTTTTTTGTCAGGAAAACGATCTGGTTGGGGCAATTTATGATTTAATCTTAGAAAATTTGGTTGTGGTATAGATATAACGGTGGGATCTGATTGTACCTTTATGTCCATTTTGAACAAGACTGTGAAGCGAAGAAGATGGATATCAGGTTTCTTTTTTCGATTTGTACTGTTATAATTTATTAGTGGCCGGAATCTTGGCGCCGACGATTTAGGGAAGATGAACAGGGGTTGGGGTTTTAATTTGTTTTTTATTTATTTGTGGGTCCAACTAATTCTTTAGTATTTTCGTTTAATCTACAGTTGTTGTATCTTTTTAAGAGTAAGGGTATATTAGTCTTTTTACTCTTACTTAACCTTAAAAACTAACGTCCATCTATACTTGGGAGCATCCGTGTAACATATTTGTAAACCACAAGGAGCAGGAATGTAATTTCAAAAAGTTGGGGACTAAAGATGAAATTTCACCAAACCACAGGGACTATTCGTGCATTTTACTCAAAACTGAATGATTAAGTACTTTATGAATAGAAGTTTGAATTGACGAGAAACTGTGTCTAAAGTTAGGGGCTGTTTGGCAACAGCTGAATGGTTAAGTGCTGAACCAGAGGTCTGAACCATTAAGTGCTGAACCAGTAAGAGGTCTGAACCATTAAGAGCCTGTATAATGCTTAACCGTTCAGAGGCAAATGTCTGACCAATTCAGATTAGATGTCTTAACCATTCAGACTGTGTATAATGCTTAACCATTCAGAGGCAAATGTCTGAACCATTCAGACATCTTCTCGTGAAACAAACAGTCTGAACCATTAAGTGTTGAACGAGTAAGAGGTCTGAACCATTAAGAGCCTCATTAAGAGGTGAACAAACAGCCCCTAAGTTTCGGTTTAAACTGAACTACTAACACCCCTAAATCTCATCATAAGTGCTAAATGAACATTGATTGTTTGATAAAGCGTTTTTGGATGGATAATGTGTGTGAAACATGTTATCACATTAACCGTCTGAAATATCTTTCGCAAGTACACTATTTGACCAAAACATAATGGAAAGTTAGTATCATGTAATGGGTTGCAAAAGAATTTAACATTTATTGAATTTTACTTGTGCATTCGCATCTTTTCGTAATATTTATGTTTTTTTACCTTTGTTTCACTTTACATATTGATTACATTTACTATATATCTGCAGGTTCTTGTGGGGGAGTTGAACAATATACATCTGATTTTCATAAACTGCACTAAATACATTAGCACTAGTGACGAAAAACAGTTTGAAGACGCTAACTTGAAAAAAAAACTCAAACCTTTTCTAACTCTGTTCAAGAAAGGGGTTAAAATCAAGGACTAATTCAACTTAATGATTGACAGATATATTGTGAAGATCGGTATGTTCTTCGGTTTATTATTCTTAAAGCATTTTTCCCCTAAAAATGACACTATTAAATGTGTAGTTGTTCTCCCCTTTATCCGGTCATGCATATTTAGGTTGAATGGTACATGTAAGTAGTTATCTTAGGGGCCGTTTGGCAGCATCTGAATGGTTAAGTGCTGAACCAGTAAGAGGTCTGAACCATTAAGTGCTGAACCAGTAATAGGTCTGGGCTATTAAGAACCAATATAATACTTAACCGTTCAGAGACAAATGTCTTACCAATTCAGATTACAACTCTTAACCATTCAGACTCAGTAGAATGCTTAATCATTCAGAGGCAAATGTCTGAACCATTCAGATATCTGCTCGCGAAACAAACAGTCTGAACCATTAGGTGCTGAACCAGTAAGAGCCCCATTAAAAGGTAAACAAACAACCCCTTAGTAACCGTACGTATGATGATTCATACCCTTGGAAAAGGTTATGTATGTTATAGCATATTCGCTAACTGCCATAAGGGTGGAAGGGGTGCTCCCCAAACAGGGAGTGGTAAACTTTTCTCCTAACCAATGATATCATGCCATGTCAACTTCCTTATACACTCCCCATTTTGCATTCAGATACTAGGGGTGCTCCCCACATGGGGAGTGGTAAACAATTTTTTTTAAATGATAAATTTGTGATTGGTTGGAAGAGAGTGGGGCCCACCATAAACCCCCTCTCTCTCCTCTATCTCTTCTCTTCCCGCATCGGTGAGTAGTCACCGTGGAATCACCTTACCGAACACCGCAAGGGTGCCGGCGGCACCAAACTCCTCCCTGCAAAAACTTACCGAACCCGCCCCTTCCACCCTAAGTGTTAACATGGGGTTGATTCAAATAAGTTCTCATAGAAAAGTTAAAGCTGAAAACAGAGAGGACTTGGACCTATTTAACTTACCAAATTGACAATTCTAAATTCATAAACTAAATATCATATGCAAAAAAAAAAAAATTAATGCAAGTTGTAACTGACTAAAAACAAACATGGGAAAAAACCTAAGTCATGATTGTCACAGACTCACAGTATAGCATTTGATCACCAGATTCACGATCACCTACCGAAAACTTATCCATGTTGCATGCTCGGTTAGATAAAAAAGAGTTGAGAGAAATGAATAATAAAATAAAAAATAATGTTGAAGATGGTCAACTTTCTAAGGAAAGAGGAGAGAGGCTCATCATCGTCTATATCACATCACATGAACCATAGATGTCGAAGGCGCGTAGGGTGAGCCTTGGGCCTTGGTGCAAGGCGCTTAAAAAGCGAGTGCTTTTTTAGGCGAGACGTGCAGTATAAAAATACAATTTTAGGGCGTTTAGGCATGTTTTAGGCTTCTTTAGGGATAGTTTAGGTTCCAGGCTTGTTTAGGCTTGAACTTTTTCATCATTCCTTGGTTTTAAATTGCGTGATGCGCTCCGATGCGTTTAGTCCAAAAATCTGATGCGTGATGCGCGATGTGAGCGCATCACGTATGTGATGCGTTCTTTATAAAAAAATAGTTAAAAATTATTTATACATAAAAAACTTATAAAAACATACTTAAAGTAAAACAACTGACGTAATTAGAAGGTAAGAGTTGTGTTTTTTGGTTCAAATCAAGCATACTAAGATGTTAATTATGGAAAAAACCGAACACAGTTCATAAAATCTGGAAAAAAGCATAAGAAACAATGTTGCGTGCATCAGAGCGCATTATGCGAAATGCGCGTAATATTCTCGCATCACGTAAACGCCTCGCATCAGCTGTTGCGATGCGCTCTCATTAGCGCATCGGGCGCATCACGCATTATGCGCGCATTTTAAAACCAAGCATCATTCTACTCGCGTATGTTAATTCAAGCTTGAGGACTACTGCTCAAAGAAAATCCAACTCCGAGGTCTATAAATGTTTCCTTTCAATACGTAACTAAAGAAAAATGAGATGCAAGTTAATGATATGTAAAACTCAATTCCCATACAAATCTTGTAACGTAAAAGCTCTTTACTTTTTCGTAGCATAGCTGCATAAGATCATCTTCGATGATCATTACAAGTCGAGCGTTTTGAACACTATTATTGAAATGCCTCATCCTTTTTATACCGTTGCTTGTTAATTAGTTTTGCTGGCTTCATAAAGTTTTTCTTTCTTTCTTTCTTTCAGTTACCCAATCAATATCGAAATCCACTTAACTAAATCGGTAATTGCGGTTATGTTGAAAGATAAGTGGGAAGAGAAACATGGTATTAACTTACCCGCTCATACATCTTGCTCAAACAATATCGTACGTCAAGCTCTTCAAGGATTATCTGATAAGGATCATGTTCCCGGGTCATCAAGCAAGATAAATGTAGCAACATTGACTTCTTCCGGGTCCAACTTGCATCAGTTTGGTCAAGAAACTCGTGCCGGACAATCTATGGTTGATTCTAATCTGCAACAGTTGATAACGTTTCTTTCCGCCAGTTACGGGCCGTCGAAAACGCCACTTGAAATGGGGACTCCTGAATATTCGAAACTTGTTGAGATCTTAAAACACGGTTCTGTTAACGGTGGAGGGTCTTATGTGGAAAAGTTGTCAGGTGGTTTAAAAGAAACGGGTTCGTATTCAAACGATGGAGGGATAAATAATGTTCGAAATCTAGAAACGGCTTCTTTGACGGGAGATAAATCATCTACCGGTAGAAATAATCAAGAGAAAATAAGTTGTCCTGAAAAGACTGCTGAACAACTGTGGGAAGGGTCTCTTCAACTAAGTTCTTCTGTCACTTTATCGGCCGTTGCCTTCTTTAAAAGGTCTTTTCAACTCACTTTTAGTTTATTAAAGACTTTTATTAGTTTTAACTAAAATTAAGTGTCATTCTTTTTCAATTTTTTAACTACAAGTTACTATTTTATATTGTAATTTTCTCCTACTTATTGTTTAAATCTAAGATGCTTCTTGGATGATGTATGGTATGTGCATCAAGATTTGGTGCACCAAACTTCTTGCAAGATTAAATCGCATCCTTTTTTGTTATGTTTATAATGTTCTGGTTGCTAGATTACATAGGGTCGATCAGTTTTTCGTAGGACATCGCTCCATTTTCTTTTATTTATGGATTAATCAATGTTTTAATGTAAATTGAAGCAATAGCATTCATATAAAAATTTTACATGTAAACATAGTTGGCACTAGCGTTCGCTATAGCGAATAGCGTAGCGTATAGGTCGAAGGTCGCTACAGGGTATGTAGCCATAAATAGTGGGATTTCAGTTAATGTTTTATTTTTTTTAATATAATAGCGATTAACTATAGCTATAAAATAGCTGGATTTAGGTTTTTGTTAAATATACATGTAAAATAGCTTATATACCAGGGTATTATGATATAATATACATATAGAAAAAGTATATCGTACATTACGGCTTAACGTACTTCACGTACAACAACGTGCGTGATTTGTTCTATAACATGCGTGATTAATATTTTCAATATGCGTGATTATTGTGTTTCAACATGCGTGATTTTGGATTTTTGAGTTATAATGTGCGTAATTTTAAAATGAACATGCGTAATTACCTGTCGTACGTGATGTACGTTAAGCCGTAATGTACGTTAACCTTCCTCTATACATATAAAAAAATTTATTTTTTTCCTAGTGTATCGCTATTTATAAAATATCAATCGCTATTCGCTATGTAGCAATATAGGTACCTTATCGCTATTTGTCTCTATTCGCCATTAACAACTATGCATGTAAATTGTAAACTTTCTACATTCAATTTTATTACATTTTTGCATGTGATATCAATGTCTTGAGTAGCTATGCTTAGATGGGAGTATGATAAAAAGCATCTTATGCATAGTTGTTTGTTTGTAGTGGTGAGAAATTGGCTGGTAACAACTGGCCAGAATTCATAGAAGTTAAAGGAAAAGTAAGATTAGAGGCTTTTGAAAAATACGTTCAAGATCTTCCTCGCTCCCGGAATCGCGGATTAATGGTAAGATATCGCTTTTATTTTTACTACATTTAATAAGATGCTCATTATTATGAAAATTATGTGATTCATCTATAATCATATACTATACAAAGATAATTAATTACTCATGAGGCCAACAATTAAAAACACAAACACCTTGTAAGTATTAGTTTCTTTAAACATCAAACTAACTTTCATTAAATCACAAGACTTTAACATACGGGAAAACTAGAAAACAAGCATATGCTAAGGTAGGGTCTGAGGAGGGTAAGATGTAGACAACCTTACCTCTAAACCGTAGGAATAGAGAGGCTGCTTCCAGTGAGACCCACGGCTCAAAGGTTGACATAGACAGCCTTTTTCATGATTTTGTATGAATTTGTGCTTGACATAAAATTTATACAAATCAAACAAACAAACAAACGTACCCAGTAAAATCCCACTCATAGCAAAAACTAAATTTAATTAATAGATTTCCATAGCTAAGTGTCTCATGTAGGCATGTAGCAATAATACAAAAGGATTAATTAACATGAAGGATGCAATATAGAGGTGACAAGATAGGCAGTTCCGGTGGGTTAAGTAAAATGTCGAAATGGGTTTGGGTCAAATCTGGTACAACCACGGGTCGGGTCGGGTTGCGTTTTGTTGATTTGCACTTGTCTACAATCTACAAGCATCCTCTTTTCTTCATCAAATCAGCTCTAAGTCTCTCAAGCCTGAAGCTTAAAGACATGAGAAGAGACTTCATAAACACATAATACGTCTAACATGAAGCCAAAGACTACAATAGGTTAAACAATGCTAAGATATCACTTAACATCTATAGCCATAAACGTAAACTGATCTGAAAGAACATCTTCACCCTCGCTAACCACCTCAAGTTGCCATAATCAAAGGCCAAAACACGGATACATATCACATTGGAAACTCGTATGGTGTTTATCCCATTGCATACAAGTCTGTTGAGCAGGAGTTTTGCTCGACGATTATTCTTAAACAAGAAATAAACAAAAAACCTGAAACACTGTCAATATTTTTAAAGTAATAACAATTCATATAATAAAGAATTAGGACACCTTTTAGGAATTGCTCCTTAGAAAAACTTAGAAGAAAGAAGAGACATTCCAGGTTCCTCTAAGACTTTGTTTCTAGCATTTGGAGCGTTAACAGACCTCGCACCGTCTTGAGCATATATTATGTTGCTTCCTTGGTTTTAAAAAGCGAGAGGCGCACAAAAGCGACGAGGTCTAAAATTGAGGCGCGAAGCGCAAAAGCGGTGGGCTTTTCGTACCCGAGGCGCAAGATGTTTATATAATTTTTTTTATATATCCCATACATGTCCCATAGGTTTTTAGCTTCCTTTAACCAAAATATAGCTATAAGTAAGGCTTTTATACCATTTTAATTACATGTACAAGTCAAAAAACCCAAGGTACAACATTTTTATGCAGTAAAACGCCTAAGTTACATGAGGCGCGCGCCTCAGGCCAAAAAGCCCACAAAAAAAATCAAAAAATGTGCCTTTTGGTCGCTTCCTGTAATTACACAAGGCGAGAAGCAAAAAAGCCCCAGGCCCTGCGCCTTGTTGCGCCTTGTGCCTAGGGCGCGCTTTTTAAAACCAAGGTTGCTTCATGGCCCAAACTTTTTTAGTTAAATAACTTTGATTTCAATATTTCGAGTTACTTGAAATAGTAGCTTCAGAGATGGGACATCCAACATCACCGATATGCATCTGCGTAGCTTGTGTTGGGTCATCCCCATCTACCAGTACATTTGGCTCGCATGCATTGACCCAGCCGCAATTTTCGACCTGCTTTCAATTTGATGATGGTCCGTCAACGAACATGAGTACTGAAGCATGTTATGGATCAAGTGCACATATTAACACCTTCATCTTAGTGTGTATTCTTACATATATGGAAGTTCACAAATTTGAAACCTGCTGTAGAAGTAAACTACTTATGGATGATTAATCTGGAATTTAGACAAATTATCTTATTATAGACATACACACCTACAATAACTGAAAGTCTGAAATTACCCGACCTACTCTAACAATGGCTCTATAACGAATACATCTCTCTGTATATTTGATGAACTTTAGGGGTAACTGTGTCATTTTCCATTGATATACCGTGCCCAGTATATCATCATGCTGTTACCAACTAAAGAGAGTTATGGAACTGTGCTTCACGCAGCATTATCTATACAAAGTTGACGGCATTGATGTCCGTTTTGATTGAACAATTGTTCATGTACCACCGCCCATAGCAACCCCTCACAACCCTTGTCTCCACACAAAATCGTTCAGATCTGACCAAAACCAATGGTGCTAATGCGACTATGATCCTTCACCGTAATAAAAACAAGACGATCGAGCTCTGGTGCGGCTCCTAATTTATTTTTCCTGTTGGGGTTTTGCAAATAATTGATTTTTTTTATGTAGAGAAACATTTTTTTTTGCAAACATTAGTGTGGCATGGGATGGTGGCCGGAAATTGATGGTGATGTTGGTCGCCGGACATATGTGGTCAAACATAGGGGCTGGTTGAATTTTGTGGTGAGGATGAATTTTGTGGCCAAACATAGGGGCTGGTGGTGATGGCCGAATATAGATAGTGGTGGTGGTTGTCTGATAGAGGTGGTGGTGGTGGTTGTTGGATAGAGGTGGTGGTGGGGATAATTCTTGGTGATGGTGGTGGTGTTCATAGTTACAGAGAGATAGAGCATATGTGCCTGAGGTGGAACAGGGTTGGGTTAATATGGTTGAAAACTTGATAACAAAAATAAACAAATAAATAAATTATATATGAATATAAATAAACAATTAGGAAAAGGACGAAAATGCCCTTCGAGTTAACATTAAAAAATGGATGGAGTTAGTCAGCTGGACTAAAATGGCAATGCTGAAAACTTTTTGGACCCACATGTTAAAAATGAAACGTTTGGACTAAACTGGCAAAACTGCCCAAACCATAGGGACTAAAATGGCATTTAACTCTAATTATAAAAAGAAGTTTAATTGAATTATAACTATAACAAATTGTCCTAACTAATCAGAATTATAATATTCATTTTCATTCCTCTAAATATTATGATTAGTAGATGAAGAAGCTGACATTAAATGCATCATGGATCATGGATGATAAACAAGATTGCAAACAAGCTGGCCAATTAATATTATGGTTTTAAATGAACCCAACAAACACATTAATTGCCAATTAATTCATGTTCATTTATGGCCACTAACATGCCTTAACTTTAAATATGCTTTTAGGTTTTTTTTATTTGACCCACTTGACCCGTTTCCTCTTTTAGCTAATTTTTTGTATTTGACCCATTTCACGTATTATTTACCGTCGATGAGAAATAATGATGGACTATAACTAACTTTGTTTCATAACGCTTGATCTTCAGGTTACCTCGATATGCTGGAACGAGGGATCATCTAACATTGGGCTAAACGGCATGAAAGAGGTAATAAGTTCACTTCATTCAACACATAACGTCGTTAAATGGCGTTAACGCTTATGGCTCAATTCATTATATATTGTTCTCTTTTTTTTTTTTTTATCTATTGCAGGTAGCCAAAGGATACAAGAAAAGTTCCAAGGTCGGGTTTGCGCAACTTTTGTCGGGTATCGATCTTTACATATGTCCACGTAGCGATCCCATAATAACAATCTTGGCAAAATATGGTTTCTTTAAAGGGATGTCGGTTATTAATGACAAACCAGATTCAATGATTGGTTGTGTTGTATGGCGTAAAAACCGACCTTCAAATCCTGTCGGGAATTTACCGGATGGTAAAAGCAGCCCGAGTTTAACCCAGCCTCCGAATTCACCACCCGGGTTTTCGTCAAAAGATTCAAAACAAAACGCCGAGAAGAAACCGTCACCTGAAAAGGCGGAATCTAGTCAACGTGACGAGCCTTTGACTTTATCTAGTGCTGAGGTGGACCCTTGTGATTTGGTGTTAAAGAAAAGACCTTTTGAAGATGATGATCTTCCTGAGTTTGACTTTGGTGTTGACTCTAGAAAGTCAACTTTAGTAAACAAGTCTGGAAATTCTCCTAAAAAGTTGGATAGTGTTAAAGAAAGGAACGACAGTAATAACGGTTTGTTACAGCCGTCGTTAAAAAAGACCAAACTGTTTGATGACGATGATATGCCTGAATGGCGGCCACCGGAGCTTCACAACCCACTACCGCCACAAATTACGGCTTCAAATTTCCAGAATTTACCTGTATACCCTCCGTGTCCGCCTCCACCTCCACCGCCTACTACTCCACCACCGCCACGAGCTGACACCTGTTCATCATTCTCGTACCTACCATTCCAACCTCCAGTTAGCTCTCAGCCACCCATATTTGTGAGACCACCACCACCACTACAGCCGCTACCACCACCACCGCCACCACCACTACAGCCGCTACCACCACCACCACCACGACCACCACTACAGCCGCTACCACCACCACCACCACTGCAGCCGCTACCTCCAACATCACGACCACCACTGCAGCCGCTACCTCCACCACCACGACCACCTTTAGGCAGGTTCAGTTCCAACCAAGTTTTGTGGCGTCAACCGTCATTTGCGTCTTCGAATGGAAGACGTCAGCTTTGAAACGAGGATCATGTCAAAGTTTGTATATAAATCTGTTTTTTTTAAGGAAATAGTAAGGTGTTTTGAATCATTTCATGTAGTTATATTTTCATCAACCCTGTTTGCATTGTTGGCTCATAAGTTTTTTTTGAATCTAGTCTTTAGTGTTTATCATATTTCCAATGTTTTCAGGATCGGATGGACGGGACGTCAAATCGGTCTCCTTATAGGTCCACCAGTCGGATCGGTCAAATAGGATGTTAGGTCCACCAGTCGGATCGGTCAAATAGGATGTAAGAACCGGATGGCATCGTAAATTTATAAAAATAAAGAGTAAGATTGGAGAAATTTAATCAATTTCCGGTTAGACCCCTAAAATTCCGGTTCAACCGGCCAGTTTGTTGGTCTGGCCGATGGTTTTCCGGTCCAACCTCTGGGTCGCCGGTTAAGATCCCAGTCCGACCAGCCGTTCCATGTTTCAAAACATTGCATATTTATGTTTCTTGTATAAAGATTAATCAAACCTTCTATAGAGAAGTACAAATTAATCATGTCGACCAAAAAGCGGATGGCGAAAACACAAACCAAACAATTAGATACACCTGACCAAAAAGCGGACGGCGAAAACAAAAACCAACAAAGCAAACAATCAGATATACCCGAGTGACGAAACGACATTTACAATGTAAATTTACACCCTACATTGACTAGTTGACCAAATTACCCTTGTACTATATTTAAATCCACATAAAAATAGTGACACTTGGCTCGTCCTACCAACCACTATCGTTTATTTGCCCACAAAGAGTCCACGTAGCCACAAAGCGAACAATATTGGTTGGTATGAGGGGTCGAATGTCTCGATTAGCAAAGATTAAACGAAAACGATGAACTTAATGATTAGTGTACTATAGATCAAGATCCTCAACAGCATGCCAATCACTTGACGACTCCTCGCTTTCCGACTGTCTTCCACGATACCTTGATCGGTTTGCTTTCGAAGTTCCACCGATACGAACCCAATCACTGTTTTCACTTGCGGAAGAAACCCTGCTACTTTGTGTTTGTTTAAACTCCTCATCTTCTATGTCGCTGAAACAAACCTCACTCGTGCGGTTTTTGTTTTTTGTCGTGTTTGCTGCATTATCAGTCTCGCTTGAGGATTCGGGCTTGGTTATATTTACCATACTACCCTTTTCATTTAGAGCGTCCTCTGCGGCTATGGGTGTATTCTTCTTGTTTCTCAGTTTCTGCAGAAGCGCCTCATGCATTTGAAGAATCTATAGCAGAACAAACAAAGGCAAACTAAAATAATCTCTTATCCAAACACTTAAAACCGATTATTGCCACTTCATATTAAACATTAATAGAATCAAGACGCCATATTTGAGGATATAATCTTACCTCTGGAGTCGATAGAAGCCGACAATCATCCTCGTTTAACTGTGGGACCAACAGAATAAAGTAGATCATCCAAAACTGTTGTTCACTCATGACATTGTGAATCGTACGCCTCAAAGCTGCGAGATTTGGTACCAAATCTTGTATGACAAAGGTGTGATCTTTCTGAACTTGGGACATACTAAAATCTACATTAAAATACTCCAAATTTTAGCTTATGTTTGGTTTTCTAAAGTTATGTTAAAAATGATCCGAAAGATAGGCAAACATGTCTATAAAATGAACGGGCCGATATACACCGGCACCATAATCCATCATAATCAATCTAACGGGCTTAGTTTGATCTTAGATCAGTTAAGATTCATCACTTAACATAGATTTTATACATTGCATTACATGTTTTCCATAGCATTAAAATGATCTCATAAATATCAGTGTTGAACAACAAAAATCCCGTAAGGTATTGTGTATGTTTAATCAACAATGTATAAGCATACAATAAAGATAATTACAAAGAAAACCTAATCATATCATACCTCCTAAATCCGACGGAGATAATAACAATAAAAACCCAACTAATACATTTATCACTAAGAGGGTGTTTGGGGTTGAGTTTTGAAAATAGATTATGCGTTTTGAATAATCAGAATCAGATAATTAACTAATTAACTGTAACAAAACGTGATGTTGGAAGATAATGTTTGGATTTGATTATGTTGCTTGATATCACAATAATCAGATAATCAACTATTTGAGTGTTTGGCAAATATATATTTAAAAAAATAAACAAGTGAAAAATCCTTTTCTAAACACAAATAATCAATTCTTGGAAAACTGCGTTTTGTTGCAGTAGGGGGGAGCTGCTTTTGGACTGCGTTTTGTAACTTTCTAAACGCAAATAATCAATTTTTTAATTTTTTTACCCAAACACTCAAAACTGATTATTTACGATTTCAAAACTCAAGAATCTAAAAATCTCCTTCAAAACTCAACCCCAAACACCCTCTAACAATCAGATTGCAGGTAGGGGTGTAAACGAGCCGGGCCGAGCCTACTTCTTTGAGCTCGAGCTCGGCTCGCGAGTAAAACCAAAAGCTCGAGCTCGGCTCAACTCGGGTCGAACTATTTTGAGAACAACCTTAAACAAACTAAAAGCTCGGCTCGAGCCCACTTCAACATCGCTTAAACGAGCCAAAGCTCGGCTCTAGCTCGGCTCATCAATGTTATCATCATTATTAATATATTATATATTAAAAAGTAAAAATTTTGTATGGGTTCGTTTAGGCTCGCGAGCCTAAACAAGCTTTGTATTTCAGGCTCGAGCTCGGGCTCGATAACAAAACGAGCTCTATTTCAGGCTCGAGCTCGGGCTCGGGCTCGTTAAGGCTCGGCTCGTTCGAGCTTTTAACCGAGCCGGTCACGAGTAGCTCTCGAGCCTCTGGGCTTGTTTACACCCTTAATTGCAGGGTCATGAGTCAACTAACAGTTCTTGATCATATATAGCAGTCAGTAAAGGCAATATCACAAAATTTCTGCAATTCTTGATCACATATAGCAACCACAAAGATCATAAAAATGAACAAATTAACTCCAAGATTTGAAGCATTCAAATACCCATTAAAACTAATATTAAGAACATAACAATTCCTACAAAAAAAGAAGAAAAAAATCAGACCTTTATGCTGTAAAGATAAAGGGAAATCAACCCAAAACTGAGGACGAACAGAAACCTCTCGAACAAAATCAACAACCTCATCAGTAATCCCCACAACAGCAACCTGATCCCCATCACCCTTTTTATCAAACTGGAGGAAACTTGAAGCGAATTTAGAAATCCCAGTGACGGCTTTCTTGGGCGATAAGAGTGTCTTTAAACTATCCCCAATTTCAGCAAGATCGTTCTTAAACCCTTCGTACGATGAGGGCGACACATCGGAGCGCGGTGGCGGCGTAGGGGAAGAGTAAGGTTGTGGTGGTGGTGGAGCAAGAAAGGAGGCGACGTTGTGTAGTTGCCGGCCGATGGTTTGTGTGATGACGGAGGAGAGGTGGGGTTTAACGGCGGTGGGGGAGTTTTGAGGGTCGGAATGTGACATGGTTGTTAATGGAGGTTGGGATGATGATGATGATGAAGATTTCTTTATCTGCGTGCCGTATGTCTATGTGATCTTCATCATCTCATAAAGAAAGATTGATTCATCTTTATTTATATCTTGATTGCTTCTCACTTTAGCCATTTTGAGAGAAGAGACGAATCGGGGGTTTAATTCTAGGCTCGAACTTGAGTGGGGGCGAGGGTTTACCGATTTCATTCAGTTTTCGCGCATCAGAAGGGGGGACACGGTCTTATGACGGTCAGTGAATCGACCTTAGACATAGTCCCGAACAGGATAGGTTTATACGTGAGATTCTTTTTGCGTTAAAAAAAATATACTTGATTGATTGTAAAGTACAAATAATGCTATGTTGACATCTTGGCTTGGGTTGTAATCACTTCTTTTACATCCTTTTTTTCCTGGCAAATTGGATTTAAATAATCCCAACTCACTGTTATTGGCCAATACTAATCCCAATTCATTTAATCATCAATAATAATCCGAACTATTCACTTTTGTTTGTAAAATACTCCCAGTTAAAAAAACACTAACTAGGTTAAAAAATTGCTGATGTGGCATCTGATGTGGCCCTTTTAGCTGATGTGTCATATGACGTGGCAGTTGATATGGCATTTTTTGATGACGTGACAGTCAGCGTGGCATTTTTCGCTGATGTGGCAGTCTACGTGGCATTTATCGATTACGTGGCAACTAATGTGGCAGGTGACGTGGCAAGCCACATCAGCAATTTTTTAACCTGGTTAGTTTTTTTTAATTGGGAGTATTTTACAAACAAAAGTCAATAGGTCGGATTATTATTGGTGATTAAATGAGTTAGGATTATTATTTGCCAATAAGAGTGAGTTGAGATTATTTAAATCTAATTTGCCTTTTTTCCTTCATTAAACTAAAATTCCAAGAAGATTCATCTTTATTTATACTCGATTATTATAAAGTACAAATAAATGGTATGTTGACATGTCTTTAGTATTTATAGTGGTTCATTGGTAAAACGGGTGGGTTTGGGAGGAAAAAGTATTTGGGTTCAAGTCTGACAAACGATGGGATTAAAAGAAACTCGTCGTTCAAGAAAAAAGTATAAATGAAATATGGGAAGTAGCGTTCGTTTCACGAAATTGAATGAAATCTTGATGGAATTGGAATGTTGTTTCCATTTCTTATTTTGGATACTCTAAGGAAAGGAATCTAATTCCAATTTCATCCGGATTTCATTCTATTTTGTGAAACAAACACATCTAAATTCCAAATCAAAATTCAATTCTAGTGCAAACTTCCGATTCCATTATCTTCATGAAACGAACACTACCTGTGTTTTCTTTGACACAAAATGTCCCACTATATCGACGTTTGGACACTTGGCAAGATTTCATTGAATCTAAACACCATCGTCCGACCTTATTACCTTAGTACACCGACGTTGTCGCATGTGTTTAGGGGACATTTTGTGACAATAGAGTCAAAGGGACATTCTGTTGGTAACTCGATTAAAAAAACTGGCATTATCTGGATTTTCCCATGAAATATACTAAATATAACAATATAAATAACTAAAAATAAAATGCATTGTATATAAAGGTGACTCTTGAAGTATATATCGGGCCAAGCTAGTATGAAGATATTATATTATGTGAATCATGGGATAAAATCAGAAAATACATGATCCCATGATAGAGATCCGTAGAGTGGATCAAGCTCCAAGACAGATAACTTTTAGAGGGGGTCATGTTGATCAGTTTTGTTTAAACATAATGGAAAACATGAATAACATACCTGTTACAGCAGACAGGCCAGCAGAGAATCCAGTCAGAGATGCAGCCATTGAGTTTGACATACTTGTCAGGATGATTTGGTTCCTCCTTAGGGTGTAAAGTTATGATGGTGATGAACCGAAACAAGGGATGGTTTCGGTTAGGAGAGAGAGCCGATTATGATGTTATGAGAGTTGTGGAATTGTCTAAATTGTGTAACCCTTAAACTCTCTAATAATCTCCTTATATATACACCCAAGAGGAAACCTAATTAGTTAATAAGGGTAATATGGTCCATCAACAATTACCAACTAATTATTAATAGGTTATTAATATATTTTGATCTATATAATATAAATGATTATAATGGCTACAAGATTAAATATTATAATAATAATATATTTAATCTCACATTCTCCCACTTAGCCGAGTAATCATTTATCATGAGTATTAGATGAGCCTGGCCAGGAGTTAACACTCATTTTAGCCTTAAACCAAGAACTATAGCAGAGAAATACAGCCGTTGAATCATCATTTGACTCAGGACCCCCATTAGTCATACTATAGCCTCAATTTAAAACCTAATAGTTATGATCAAAATACTTATAAGCCCTTTAGCGTCTGATTTGTATTTATATTTGTCTATATGTCATTACACCGGCAGAACATATGTTAGAGACATACAAAATCAAACTGAGGAAATTTTATTAATTAAAACATAAGCTAGTACAATATGCCATTAAATAAGGTCTTTAGTAAGTCCCATATTCGATACATGTTCTTCGAAAACTTTAGGTGGGAGACCTTTAGTCATCGGATCCGCAAGCATATCTTTAGTACTAATATACTCAATACAAAGATTATTTTCCTCAACTCGTTCACGTACGAACAAATATTTTGTATCGAGATATAAACCAGCTTTAGTCGAACTGTTACTGTTCGAGAAACTAACGGCAACTGAGTTATCACAGTAAAGCTTCAATGGTCTAGAAATGGAATTAACGATTTTGAGTCCAGTGATCAGATTTCTAAGCAACATTCCATGACAGGTTGCGTTGTAACAGAAATATATTCTGCCATCATTGTGGAAGTTGTGGTTAACTGTTGTTTATGACTCTTCCATGAGATAGGTCCGCCTGCTAACATAAAGATGTAGCCCGAAGTGGATTTCTTGTCATCTTTGCACTTGGAAAAGTCAGAATCAGAATAACCTACCACTTCTAAGTGATCACTTCTCCTATAAGTCAGTTTATAGTCTTTCGTCCCTCGCAGATATCTAAGGACCTTCTTAGCTGCTTTCCAGTGAAATTATTACTTGCCAATAGAATATCGTCTACATAAAGGACAAGTATAGTAAAGTTACTCCCACTCATCTTGAGGTAGGTGCATTGATCCACTTCGTTCTTGTCACACCTCGAAAATTTATGTCCAATAATGGATCGACACGTGTCATGAGCTTTGAACGTGTAAAAGATTTCTTACGAAGGACTAAAGTTGACAAACAAGGAAAGTATGTGAATATAAGGGTTCAAAATGTCAACAATGAATTAATATATCTTTCAATAGCCCTACATGATGTTTATACCCTTAAACGAATGAGTCATGGATCATACGTGTGACAACTGTGTTCTGTAATCTCTGTACGATGTAAAACAATGGTGATTATCAATAAAACAATGTGCTTTAGTGTTAATATATGTGTATTTGTGTTTGACAATTTTACAATTTGATTCGATTCCGATTTCAAGCTTTAGATCACCTTCTGGAAGGTTATACGCAAACTGGTGCTTAAACGCAATCAGTTTAACGCAACATACACTTCGGAACTGTGACGTAAGCCAAACATACCCTAAATATCCTTTACATAACTTAGAAATAAGTTTTGAAAGATTCGGTATGGCAAAAACATGACTATTTGAACTAAAGAACTAATTACAACAAACTGCGAAACGAACGTTGGTGACCGCCCGGATAATATTTAAATCCCACAAATATTCTGTTATGATTAAAATCTTATTTTAATCAGGTTCGTGTTGAAAAATAAATTAAAACGCTTAAAAACGTTATTTTCAAGTGTAAGCTCGTAACGCGTGTTTCTGCGCGACACAGTGCTTATACTACAAGACGCAGACAATGCAGCCAGTTTCAGCAACTGAAATTTATTTCAGTAATATTTTTGGCGAGTTTATTTTTATAGAAAAATAAAAATAATTTAGAACGCCATAAACCGGGATTTAAACGCTAGATAAAATACCCGATACCCGATTAAACACCTACTTCTATCTAATTTACCATCAAAATTACACTTAAACCCCCCCATTTAAATTCACGATCACCTCTTGTGGACCCCACCATATATTTTGTCAAGATTTTTCCAAGATTTAAATTGATTTTCTTGGACTTCTTTTGATTTCTTTAGATTTTATTTAGATTATGTTTAGATTTTATGGGATTTTCCTTCTATAAGTTCACCATCTTCTCTACAACAACACTCAACTCCTCTCTCTCTCTCTCCTCCTTCAACCGTCCCACCTCTCTCTCTCTACATTCATCACCTTCAAGTCTTGTTCTTGAGAATTCAAGCTCATTTCTAGCAACTTTCAAGTTAGTATGAAGATCTAAAGGGGTTTCCAAGGTGCATTCAAGTAATTTCAAGCTTTCTATCATCAAAATCTCATCCCATAACCTACTTGAATCTTGAAGGTATAACACTAATGTTAAAATCATACTTTTGATTCTTGGTTGTTCTTGATGATTTGAAGTTTCTCTTGAATCTTGGGATTTTCACTAAACTTGAAATCTAAAAGAAATGGGTCTTGAAACAAATAAAAATGGTGGTGATATATATGTATGTATAACCGTACATATATATATGTGTGTATGAGTCTTGAAGTTTGATTTCTTGTTAAGTACGTGTTTATGTTGTTGCATGTTCTTGAATAATAGTTTAAATGCAAGTGATTGATGATCTATATATGATATGTTAAGTGTTCAAGTATATCAGCAAATGAGTATGAATATAGCACATATTTGATGCATCTAAACTCATATAAAATGTTGATATGCTTTAGACACTTGTACATGTGAAGATATGTTGATTTAACGCTCAAGAGATGATGAAAAAAATGGTTATATGACAAAAATGTTTTAGATCAGGTTACAACCACTAAAAATGACCTTATTTGGTGTAATATAATGGCATAAAACTTTGACATAGGTTTGGTAGCATTGCATGTTGTACATATAGCTTAAAAAGTGATAAAATATGTGAAATTTGCATGAATTATATGCTCTATTTAAGACCTGCACTATTGTGAGTATAACCATTATTTTATTCAGTAAATAAAATGGGTTGTGTCAAAATTTCAAGTCGTTTCGATTTGGGATGGTTCGGGTAACGTTTGATGCAAAACTATGCGGTAAAACGGTTAAAAATCGCCTTTTCGGAGGATTTTTATTAAACTGTTTTTGATCAGTAACCAAACTGATATTTTTGATATAAAAACAAGTATTTTAACTTATACTAAGTTTACTTGGTGTTTGGTTAGTCATACGTGGCTTCCGACGCTCAAAAATGTTATCGAAACGCTAAAATAAGTGTTTTTCAACATAACTAGAATGGGTTGTTCATAAGTAAATTTAATGTGTCACAATGTGCTATGTGTTTTACAATATGTGTATGATGATGTGTTAGTGTTGACAAGATTATGCGTATTACGCTTGAGTATATGTATATATACAAATACACCAAAATAATAAAAAATAATAACTTTTCGAGAAAACTCAAAGTTATGTGAAAATTCTAAGTATCGGAGAAACTTCGGTATTTATATGAATTTTGATTATTAAAAATCATCCTTACTTTATTTAGGACGCATAAACAATTTGAGGGATTGTGTTAACATTTAAAAACGCACCCAAGGTGAGTACATAGTTCCCCTATTTTACTGTCTTCAATTGTTTTGGGGTGATTCATATGTATCAAAACGATTTTGATATTTTAACGATGGTTTCACAACGATTAAGGTGGTTTATACAAAACTAATAACGATTTCGATAAGGTGTACACGACTTGTTGGTTGTAAATACATAACGAATGACATTCATTAGCATTGATCAAGCCGACCAGTATTAGGTTATGGTACCATAGGATCTGACAAATCCCGTTATTGCACTATACCCATGGTTATGTGTGGGGGTTGTGGGTAACGACTGAATCTGATAATTTTTAACTTACCCTTTGGAGGTTTGTTAATGCGAAAACGAGTTGAACAATAATCGAGTCACACAGGTTTGAATGTTGTTAGCGAGACGACCAAAAGTAGTTCACTATTAAAACGAATACGATTTTGAGACGAGTTAAACGATTCGAAACGAGATACACAAGGTGAAACGAGGAAACGAATTAAACGATTAGTTTTGGGCAATAAGTAGCTAATGGGGCGGATGTAGTATGATAGTATCATGGTAGATGCGCCGCTGGTACATCTTATGTATATAAGTGCTTCTATCATATTACATTGCGTGTCGTTATTTAGCTCATCGAGGAAACGATTTTGAAACAATATCACACAACGACGTTTTTCTAAGAGATATAAATTATACGAGTTTTTACGAGTTGTTTTACAAGTTGATTTTCAAAAGCAAATGTTTTTGGGTTAAGAATCATGGATACGAGGTTTTATAAACTATAACCCGCTTGATTCGAGTTGGTCAATTAAGTTGCAATATTATACTCTTTTCAAAACAAAGTTTTAAATAAGGTATTGCAACACTTAAACTAGCCATGAATTCGACACTCCTATAAAACCTATGTACTCGCCAGCATTTCTTTGCTGACTAAGTTTTTACATATGTTTCAGGTGTTGATGCTTGAATGACTGCTAGGATGCATGCGTCACATAGGATTTGGACGAGGCCTTAGTGACATAATAACTATGATAGACAATATAAAACTTGTTTATTCTATGTTAAGAAAATGCAATGCTTAATATTATCAATAAAACAAAACACTTTTTGTATCCATGGTTGTGAAACGATTGCTTCTGTTACAACACTCCCCGATGTTTCCGCCACGGTTTATTGTCCTACGTGGTCGGGGTGTGACAATACGAAGCTAATTGTGAAAGAAAGTGAGGAATTACAAACTATAGGGGTTAAATGTGTCAATATGTTTAAAGTATACCTCTGAGTGACCTTTTAGCAAACCCAAAGCTTTGTAATGGTTAATTATACTCACAAGAATGTGTGATAAAAATTTCACAAGGTTTCGACTAAGTATGAGAAAGTTATGACAATATTCGTATACGAGGGGTTAAAAGCGTCAATGTTGAAATTTAAGACTTTTCGGTGAACGTATGAATAACCGGGGACTTAAAAAAGTTGGTTTATGACTTGGGGTTTTTAAAAGTCAAGTTTGGGGGTTAAAAGTGCAAGAAAACAAGTTAAAAATGAGTTTAGAAGGACCAGGGATCTAAATTGCAAATATGGGAAACTTGTTAACTGGATCAGACCCTCATACCGGGCGTGTAAGGCATGCATGGAACCTTACGCGGGCCGCCTAAAACTGCCAGCATCAGAAAAACATCACAGGTGGCTGTTTCAGCCGGTTACACCGCCTCAATTCACCATTTCTTGATTCTAGGGGCTTGTTTGATGGTTTTAAAGGATCTAGGGACACTTGGAATGATCCCATAACATCTATAGACTTATTTGTAATGATCTAAAGGCATCAAGAAACCTATATAAAGGCCATGAATTGGGTTCTTCATTTGCTCATTCACTTGAAAGTTTCAAAACTCACTTCTTGGAGGTTCCTGGAGCTCAAGCACCCTTCCTAGTGATCATTAGTCGTGCTTAGGACTATTGTAAGTGTACTTAACCTTTCTTAATTCAGTTTAGCTTAGTTATTTAGCGTAAAGTTAAACTGTCGTAATTAAGATTTGACTTCGTCATTAATCTTAATCCCTCCAGTCAAAATTCAAATTGAAAGTACCTATGAGTTGGTAATTATATGGGCAATAAACCCTTAAAAGGGCACCCTCTGATTCCCACTCTAACTAGGTCAATTGTCGAGTCAAACTTGATCTTAAAAAGTCAACAGAAAGCCTATTTTCAAATTAATGCATAATTAGTAATGTAGAAGCTATGCAACCTGTTTTATCATTAGTATAACTTGGTAATTAATGTAAGAACATGTCTAAACATGTTCAACTCGACAATTTTCAGTTTAAGCTCGGTTCGGAACCGAAAGTCGCAAAAGTAGACTTTTGCTTTAACTTTCAATTCTGACCCATTAGAGCATAGTTTAGAAATGCCTTAGAGCTTATTTAGGACCAGGTTTCATATAAGTGTAACCCTCTGTGATTATACAACTTGGTTCATTAGTTATCCGATTCATATGCATATTTCCGTTAAATGCCTAAATGTTGACTATTATGCCCATATGACCTTAAAACATGAATTTTGCAAATGTAAAAGAGTATAAACCTTAGTTATTGATTTATAAACTTGTACCTAAAATTTGACATCAGTTTGAGGTCTAGATTAAGAGTTACGCTCAATAGCGTAATTAGAAAGCTTTTTAGTAATTAAATAGCGTAATTATCATATAGCCTATCTAAGCCCAATTTTTTATACCAAACTTTACACCTACTGATGTAAAATAATATTTTGGGATTTTTGGAGATTTTTATTTATTTTTAGGCTGATCACAACCTAGAGTTCTAAGCTTATTTCGGTAGTTGTCGGTTTTACCCTTTTAAGCTATAAAATGAGTTTTACCAAACCTTTTGGTACCAAACCTTTTTCTACTGATCTAATATGATAAATAGAATATTTTAAGCCTACTGGAATAGTAAAAATATCAGCTTTCCTTTAAGAACCCGGAAATGGTTCCAAATCGCCTTTTTAAGCGTTTTAAACACATAGTATGTATTAAAACCATAGTAGGCATGTAAGACTTGATACCTACTAATATTTTAAGTAAACTTTTATGTTCCAACAGTAAGTAAAAGTTTTGAAGTCAGATTTCCAGATTTGACCTTTAAACCTTATGTGAAATTACCAAAATGCCCCTTCGGTGCATAGTATGGTTAGAAATGATAAATTTCACATATAGGTAATACCCTACTGATATAACTCATTAAATTAAGTATTTTTACTGATTACATCAGACCCGAAACTCAGAATCATATTTAAACCCTTTTATAACCTTTTATTTGACCAAAATGCCCTTACGAGGCGTAATTTGAGTTTAAATTCATTTTGGGCATAATAGAAGATATCTTTCTGATGTCACAACATATTTAAGGTATATTAACTTAGGAAACTTGCATATGACTCTTATGGTTACCCGTTACGCATGCTTCGCGTTCGGATCGGTCTATGTAACTAGTTTGGATATATTAGCCGAAACGGGTCAAACCATATCGTTTTCATCTCAAAATCCAGAAGGTGTTTAGTTTACCCATATTAAACAAGTGTTCAAGCTTGTCGGGTCAAAACCACATTCTTAACCGGTCTTCGCTTTATCATGCGTTTGAACTGTTTCTTCCTTTTGAAAACTAACCGGTCTGAGTCTAAGCTTAATTAAAGACCCGTCAGGATTCTAATAGGTTATTAAAACCTTCGTTCCAGATTAGGAGCCCAGTAAAAGCTAAGTGCACTTGCTATATTTAATTTATACTTTGCTCAGGTAAATACTCTTAACTTATTTTCCCTATACGGGCTTGGGATACGGTACTATAAAAGTACCGCTTGGTCGGGTGTATGTAGTCATTTAAATCATATTGTGATTGATGTATATACATAACCTGTTTAATATGTATTATTTGGTGTATGGCTTTTGGGGGTTAAATGACCATGTCCCGGATATCCTTGGCATCATTCAAAGAAATGGCCACGACCTAAGCACGGGGTGTAGGCGTACACCTGACAGCTGCATTATGTACAAACTGGTAGCCCACTTAAAGGATTCAGCCTTGTGGGTATTATACCTGTGGCGTGTCAATTAATCTAGACCGGCCCTGATAGATGACAAATAAGTAAAACTGTATACAAGATTATTTTTAAATAATTGTCCCAAGTTATAAAAGATATTTTTGCCTAAGTGCATTCAAATCAATTTTCTAAACATTTTCAAAATGAGCCAGTTAAGTTGTATTTACCAGTGTAAACTGACGTATTTTCCAAAAAGGCTAAGTGCAGGTACTATACGTAATAGGCTGGCAACTCCAGGCATCATTACTCAAGTCTCGCAAGCTTTAGATGTTAAAGTCTGTTGAACAGTTTTCCTTTTTATTTTGATCCGCCTGTGGATCTGTTTCAACTATCTTGTGATACTTAATATTACAATTTATTCAGTTGAAATGAATCTATCTTTCTGCTTCCGCTGTGCATTTATAATTTGTGTTGTTTGACTATGATGTTATCAACTACGTCACGATACTCCCCACCGGGCCCACCGGTAATACGTGGAAATATCGGGGTGTGACAGGTTGGTATCAGAGCCAACACTGAGTGAATTAAACACTAGCCTTTTGTGTTTAATCTCAGTTACACAGTTGCACATTCTCGAGTCTAGACAAAGAACATAGGATTAATCCTAATTCGTTTTATTTTGTCTTTATTTATTTCCTTTGTTATTTTTCTGATTAGCCCGTGCATGGGCGAGTCATTTCAGTTAGAAGTCCCATTTAGGGCAACCATTCCTATTATAATATCATTTCTTTTTATAAGATCTGCCATTATGATAAAATGGCAAAATCTAAAATGACAAGACCTAGCCATGTGTCACCTTAAGACAGGGCCAAGATGGTAGTTCCTCAATTAGATTCAGATCCTTGTTAACATATCAATTTAGCATTGCTCTGCGTTTAATTATTAAAAAGAATCTTAAAGGTAAAACCTAGCCTAAATGTCGTCGCAGACATGGCCAAGATGGTAAAACCTATTCAAAAGATTCAAATCCTTGTTAAACATCTGAAAGCATATTAACATGCTTGACAAATGTGATACGATAAAATCACATAAGTCATTCTTAAGTTGGGTTATTCTAAATTCCCTTATTTAAATAATCATCCCTCTAAGATGAAGTGCCCACGGGCTATAATTAACGTCCTTTGGGACTAAAGACAGCGGTAGCCTACAACTCCTTGTCAAGAAAAGGTAATGAACTTTGATTCAAACCTTAATGCCTCGATTCTGTACAATCCTGGTTCATAAAATTAAATCTGTCCATGTGACTTGCCTTTTTGTGCTATTAAATTATAATTAGGGATTATAATAAAGATCCTGAATATGTATATATTTAGCAAATTAACCAAAAATAGTTATTAAACCATGGTTAATAAATCGTCAAGAACGATAGTACTGTATAGGCTTCCAAATAAACCTTGTCCTTATTTGATTTTATGTAGCAATTAAAGCTACATGGCTAGGTCAGAAGAGGTAAACAGTCATCCGGTGGAAAACCATGAAAATGCTAAGATACATGTGACCGGAGTAGAACTGCAAGCACTAATAGATGATGCTGTTGCAAAAGCTATGGAACGACAGTATAATGAATCTAGTGGGACGCATAGTAGAACCTCTTCAGTACCCCACTCTAAATCTGTCCCTAAAACTCATTCAGAAGCTCATAGCAAGCCACCCTCTAAGAAAGATGAACCCAAGAAGGAGGATGTTCAACATTCTCCAAACCAACACAGTGTTCCATCCAAGAGGATAGTGTTCGATGGAGAACCGCGTACCAAGACCTGTACTTATAAGTACTTTGTTTCCTGCAAACCCCGGGATTTCATTGGGGAGAAAGGGAAATTGATTGTATGACTTGGTTAGATGAAATGGACACTGTTGTTGATATCAGCGGTTGTGCTGAAAGGGATATAGTGAAGTATGTATCCCAATCGTTCAAGGGAGAGGCATTAGCTTGGTGGAAGTCTCTCATTCAAACTGCTGGGAAGATCCCACTCTACAATATGTCATGGGATCAGTTCGTTGCTCTCATTAAAGAGAATTATTGCCCGCAGCATGAGGTTGAAAGGATTGAATCAGATTTCCTATCGTTGGTTATGAAAAACCTAGATTGCCAAGCCTATCTTACAAGTTTCAATACCATGTCTAGGTTGGTTCCGTATCTGGTAACCCCAGAACCTAAGAGAATTGCTCGCTTCATTGGGGGTTTAGCCCCAGAAATCAAAGCTAGTGTTAAGGCTTCAAGACCTGCTACTTTTAGATCAGCAGCCGATCTATCTTTATCCCTCACTTTAGATGCGGTCAGGCTAAGATCGCTCAAGAACTCAGAAGAGAGTAAGAGGAAGCGTGAGGATGATACCTCACGAAGATCTGAGAAGAAGCACAAAGGTAACACGGACCACAAGAAAGAGTCTGGGTCCAACGAAGGTAATCAGCGATCAGAGGAAAAGCCAAAGTGCACGACTTGCCAAAAACGCCACTTTGGAAAATGCAGGCTTGAGACCAAGTCTCAATCAGGATCACCTGCATGTGGTTTATGCAAGTCTAAAGAGCATAAGACTGTTGATTGCAAGAAGATTAAAGATGCCACATGTACAACTGCAACGAGAAAGGGCACATTAAGACCAATTGCCCTAAATACGCCAAGAAGCCTGAGGAAGCCAAGAAGACCAATGCTAGGGTCTTCCAGATGAACGCACAGGAGGCTATCCAGGACGACAACGTGATCACAGGTACCTTCCTCATTAATGATGTTTATGCAAGAGTGCTATTTGATTCTGGAGCAGATAAATCTTTTGTTGATGATAAGTTCTGTAAGTTGTTAAACCTACCTGTTAGAACCTTAAGTGTGAAATATGAGGTTGAATTAGCTGACGGTACCATAGAAACCGCCTCAACCGTATTAGATGGATGTGTCATATCCATTAGGAACCACTCTTTTCCATTATCCTTACTTCCTTTGAAGTTAGCCGGTTTCGATATAGTTATAGGCATGGACTGGTTATCTAATAACCAAGCCCAGATCGTTTGCAATAAGAAGAAAGTGGTAGTCAAGACTCCATCGGGTGAGTCACTTACCATTCAAGGAGATACCCGGTATGGATTACCTGGGCAAGTGTCTATGCTCAAGGCATCTAGATGCTTGAAGAAGGGTTGTGTCATTTATATGGCACAAGTGACTATTGATGAGCAGAAACCCAAGATTGAAGATATCCCAGTCATTTCTGAATACCCTGAAGTTTTCCCTGAAGAACTACCTGGTTTGCTACCAGATAGACAAGTAGAGTTCAAAATCGACATCATTCCAAGAGCAGCACCCATTGCAAGAGCACCTTACAGGTTGGCACCAACAGAGATGAAGGAATTGAGGACGCAGTTAGATGATTTGCTAGCCAAAGGTTTCATTAGACTAGCTCGTCTCCATGTGGAGCACCAATCTTGTTTGTCAAGAAGAAAGATGGGTCGATGCGTCTATGCATCGATTACCGTGAGCTTAATAAGGTCACTATCAAGAATAGGTATCCTTTTGTCACACCCCGATTTCCACACGTTTCATCGGTGGGCCCGGTGGGGGTTACCGTGACGTAGTTGGTAACATTACAGTCAAACAACACAATATTTGAATGCACAGCGGAAGCAAAAGATAGATATATTTCAACCGAATGTTATTGTAATATCATGTATCACAAACAGTTGAAAATAATCCACAGGGGGATCAAAATAAATAGGAAATATTGTTCAACAGTTGACATCCAAGCTTGCGAGACTTATTGCGGACGCTAGGAGAAAGCCAGCCTAGTTCGCATAGTACCTGCACTTAACCTTTTTGGGAAAATACGTCAGTTTACACTGGTAAATACATTCAACCGACTCAGTTTGAGAAGTTTAATAAAATTGATTTGAATGCACGAGGCACAAACTTTTATAACTTGGGATAATTATTTAAATAATACTTGTAAACGAATTACATGTTCCTTATGCGTTCAGTAGCCCGATCCATAGACCGGGTTAAAGATCAATAGACACACCACATTATTTATTCATTTATGCACTGACGGGTGTACGCCTACATCCCGTGCTCAGGTCGTGGCCATCTCGTAAGATGATGCCAAGGATATCTGGGACATGGTCATTAACCCCCCAAAGGCTTTAAGCAAACAAAACATTTCAAAACAAAGCATATCAATGATTTAATCTCTATTCGATTAAAGATTCAATGCTGGACCAAGCGGTATTTTATATACCGTACCCCAAGCCCGTATAAGGGAAATTAAGTTAAAAGTATTTACCTTTGCAAAGTATATTTCACAATCAGCAATTGCAAGTAGCTTTTACCGAGTCTCCTATTCTGGAACGAAGGTTTATAATAACCTATTAGAATCCTAACGGGTCTTTAATTAAGCCTAAACTTAGACCGGTTAGTTTTAACGAAAGGTACGGTTCGAACGCACGACTAAGCGAAGACCGGAATGGAATGTGATTTAGACCCGACAAGTTTGAATACTTGTTTAATATGGGTAATCCAATCACATTCTGGATTTTGAGATAAAAACGACAAGGTTTGACCCGTTTCGGCTAATTTATGTAAACTAGTTACATAAACCGAACCGAACGCGTAAATGGCGTAACGGATAACCGTAAGAGTCCTATACAGGTTTCCTAAGTCAATATGCTCTAAATATGTTGTGATATCAGTAGGATACCTTCCATTATGCCCAAAACGAGTTTAATCACAATATACGCCCCGTAGGGGTATTTTGGTCGTTTTAAAGATTATAAAAGCGATTTCCGGATTAAACAGGAAATCTGAGTTTGCTGATCAGGTTATAAAGTTCAAAATACTTTATTTATTATTTAAAAATAGTAGCAATTGGATTGGCGTTAAAATACTATGTAGAACTCGTTTTATGTCCGAAAAGGGTATATTCGGTATTTACCGAATCAAGGTCATAACCTTAGGTTATGAGCAGGTTAAAAATAATTAAAAATCTTTAAAAATCCCAAAATATTATATTACATCAGTGTGTAAAAGATTTGGTGTCGAAATTTGGGTTTGGATAGGCTTTATGCTAAGTGCGCCGTTTAATTACAAAAGTTTTCTTAATTGTGCTATTTAGCATAACTCCTATTCTAGACCTCGAATTGACATGAAATTTTAGGGACATGTTTAGGAATCAGTAATTAAGGTTATTGTCCTTTCACATATCCAAAATTCTCGTTCTAAGGTCAAAAGGGCATTATGGTCAACTTTTAAGCATATAACGGAAATGTGCAAATGACTCGGACAAACAACGAACCAGTCACAGAGGGTCATACCATCATGTAACCTGGTCCTAAGAAAGTCCTAAGGCATATCCAAGTCAAACTAAAACGGGTCAGAACTGAAGTCAAAACAAAAGTCAAAGTTTTGCGACTTTCGGTTCTGAACCGGGTCAAAACAGTAAATGGTCGGATCAAACAAGCTTAGACCAGTTCTTATACTTACTATCAAGTTATATGAGTGATAAAATATGTTACATGCCTTCTACATTGTTAATTATGCGTTAAATCGAAAATTAGCATTCTGTTGACTTTTTCTAAGCAATTTTGACCCGACATTTGATCTAGATAGAGTGGGAACCAGGGGGTGCCCTTTTAAGGGTTTAAAGCCCACATGATTCCAACTTATATCTACCTTTGATTCGACTAATCATTGGACCATTAATGATTAATCGTTAAGTCAACCGTTAATTACGACGGTTTGACTTTTAAGCTAAAACTAAGCAAAAACTTAACTAAGAAAGGTTAAGCATACTTACTGAAGTCCTATGCACGATTAGGAAGGCTTAGGGAAGACACTTGTGCTCCAGAAAGCTCCACAAATGCAGAAATGATGAGTGAACACAATGTTGCAACTCAAGGGCCTTTTATAGTGTTCTTGATTGCATAAGATCATGACAAGCAAGGCTAGCATGGATCTCAGATCATTACAAGTGTTTCCTTGTGCCTAGGAACTGTTAGGGGTCGCCCATGTTGCTGAAAATATCTTACTAAGTCGGTTAAAACGTTTATAACTGCCAACAGCCAACCTGCTGTCGCTGGGCACTCCTTACGGACCGTAAGGCAGGACCTTTACGGTCCGTAAGCCTTTGCCAGAAGGCAAAAATTTTAACCTTTCAAGCTTTGAATAGGCAACTTGCATAGTAAAATTTTGAGTCTGAATTTGTCAGTATGAGGCCCTTTTAACCCATGCTTGATCAGTTGTGTCTACCTATCTTGTAGAATTATTGGTTCCACAATGATAGAAATTATACACGAAAGTTTATCTAGCATTATCTCATAGGATCCATTCTTGAAAAATTTGGAATCTATCATTATTAGTAATCACCGGATTTAAAGGTATACTAGATGTTTGTTAATCACGTTAGGGTCGTGGGATTTATAATGAAGTCGTTCAGAGGTATAAATTAACATGTCGACATGTTTAAAAATCCTGCCATACATCTTTAACTAAAACCGGGTTTATAATGTCACACCCCAACCGATGGCGGAAACATCGGGATGAGACGAAGTGTGTAAAGATTGCTAGAGACGTCATAACACTATGTGACAATATTTAATTAAATTCAAATTTCATTTCAAAACTAAATGTTATACAATATTCAAAAGGAAATAACAACATTGTTTCAACAAATAACATAACAACAAAAGATAGATAAATTTAGGTGTGTATCTAGCCACCCTAAACTTGTTTCATCAATCATCCATACTTCAATAATCAACCTGCAACATGTATTAAAATAGAGTTTCAATGCAAAAGCAAAGAGCGAGTATACAAGTTTGTTTACATAGCATAATATAATAAAAACTCATATCCAACATGAACATAATAAAATAGTTTCAGCCATGCTAGTTTACGCAGTCCAAGTGATAGCCCAAGTTTCCAATGCGTTAAAGTACCTAACCCAAAGTTTCACGGGAGGTTAATATGTCTCCTCCTAACAATACCCCTCGACTACAAATGGGGGAGGTGCATTACCCCTATAGCGCTACCATTGTTAAGGCGGAACTACACACAAGGATTAAACGTTCACATAGCACAAAATAGTCTCAAGTATCACAAGTTTCATGTTTCATGTTTAAAAGGATAGAGCATGTTTCAAATAAGTTTCAAGTGTCACGTGCGTTTAATATAGAATACATGTTGCACCCAAAGTGTTTAAAAGTAAAATGGGTTCGAGTATACTCACATTGGTTGCGTATGAGAATTCTTGTAATAACGCACGAGTAAAGAATTGAGAAATCCCCAAACAATGAGAACTACCCTAAGAATATAGAATACACAAACTAAATATACTATAAACAAACGCAACAATTCTATATTATATATTGAATTATATTAGTTTTATCATTGTTGTACAAGATCCCGAATAGGTTTGGAAATTTGTTAAAAGTTATTTAATTATAATATTACATCGAAAATTATAGGTCCCGTCATAAATCATATTATATTCACAAATCATATTATATTCACGTAACCATTATGGTCATTAAATATTATGATAGGTAATTCTGCCCTTTGGTTACATAAACTATTCTACAACAATAATTTATTTACCAAAGTCCTTGTTTTTAATTATTATTTCAAAATACTAATTTAGTTTGTTTGGTTCAAGCATTATTCTCAAAACGTAAGTACTAAATGGCATGGCATTTGTTTTTATTATTAATATTATTATTATTATTATTATTATTATTATTATTATTATTATTATTATTACTATTATATGCAGTGGTTGATAATTATCATCCGTATAAAATAATACAAGTAAAAACAAACTGAATCTCTATTCATCTTTCTGGTTTATTTGTTTGATTTGGAACTACTCTTTTGTTTTATATGAGCACATGATATAGAATAAAAAGGATACAAAATTCCATTGAACACAGTGAAATTTACCAACATAAAGTTAGGATTTCAACTCATATGAACAATGGCAATTTGTCTTCTTCCTTTTATATTAAACAAACAGAACCCACGCAAACCCACATTTTTATATAACAGAACCCACATTTTTTTTATTTGACATACGTGGGTTACTATGGAATGAACAGAAACCAAAATGGAAATGAAAAGTATACCGAAGATGAGAGGAAGAAGCTTTCTGGCGGCCTCGGGTGTTGGCTCGAACTCTGAACCGAACATCGAGCCGGATTGGTCTGACCAGTGTTGACCATGTTAACCAGGTTTGAACCGAGACACCAAGAACAATCCGAAACACCCGGGACTGAACCGAACCTGAAACACCACCGTGAGCCGTCGCACAGCACCAGCACCGTTATCAGTTCCGACGTTTTACTACCGTCGTGCACCACCACCTTCTATGCGGCAAGAATGCGGTTGTTGCTGCTGTTGTTTGTGCGCCGCCACCACTGAGGTGGTGGTCGGCCGTTTGTGCAGGGCGAAGGAGAGGAGAACGGGAGTGGTAGAGAGGTGTTTGTGTGGTTGGCCGGTTGAAGTCGAGAAGGAGATTGGGTGCGAAAAGGAGAGGGGTGTCGGCTGGGGGTTGAATGTGGGAGAGGAAGATGAAGTTCTAGTTTGATTGTAGGAGATGAAGAGGTAAAATCAGGTTTAGAGAGAAGATACAAGTGTCGGCTGATGTGTTTTAAAACAATTAGGGTTGGGTACCATTTAATACTATTAGGTAAATACATGATTAGTCCCTCCACTTATGGAGTTAATTAAATGGTCAAATTAACTTGGTTTGAGTTTGATTCCAATTAACTAACTAGGTTATCTAAATAACCTTTAATCAATTAAATTAATTAATTACTTTATTTTATTCTTATATTTTTTTTTATTTTACAAAACAAAAATATTTAATTATTTAAACCCTAAATATATAACCACTTTTTTTTATGACGGATTAGATTAAAGATGAAGATTTTTCGACGATTAAAGAAACGACTAATAAAAGGATACAAAGTTTCCAAAAATGGGAATATGAACAATGGCTTCTAAATATGGAAAGTTATGAAAACGCAGGGCGTTACAGTCTCCCCTCCTTTAGGAAATTTCGTCCCGAAATTTATTCAAGAGGAAGACCTTGGAGAAAAGCATTTTAACTAAAAGAATCGAGATATTTAGCATAAGTAAAAGCGTGCACGTGTGTGAGTTTACACAGTTTTGAATCAACTTGGAGATGTATAAATATAAAGATGTGTCGCATTAAAAAGGGAAAATTTAGTATACAAAAATGGTTTTCGAGGTAACGACCAACTACGGGTGTTTGCAGAAGGATAAAGAATAGAGAGGTAGTTTCTAAAGCAAGGACGTAGATTAGGATTCGAACGTTTAAATAGACTTGATTACGAACGGGGTTCATATAAAAGACGGAGAATAATGGGAGTATAACGGTAAATGATTGATTTAATAAACGAGTGCGATTATGAGAATAACGTAAATATCGGATAGACAAAAGTAGTGTGTTAAGAATGAAGTCTCGTCGTGGATAATCGGATATAATGCGTTTGTGAGTTGTTTAAAGGTTGTATTAGGTCAAAGGGTCTGCAAAACACTGAATTTCTCATGGTACGTTTTACGAGAGTTTGGTAACATGGTGAAACACTTATATATAGGAAGTACCAGCGGCGTATCCACAATGTTTTGACCATGTTACGTCCGTTTTGTTATTCGTGTCATGTTACGTTCCGTGTCTTACCATACGCAGCAGTACACTCTATGGTTCTCATGCGCTTATTACTATAATCCCGTGTGCACCCGCGATTATAACAATCGTCGCATGATCCGCATATCTTGTACTAGTTGCGTATGAATCAAGGTATGCATAAATTTTGAAAATAAGATTGCGAGTGTATAGAAAGGTAGCATATAAGCACATTTGTGTTCCAAATAGTATAAGACCAACGCAAGCGAATCCCTCGGGTTTCGCTCGCGTACAGGTGCGAACGTATAAATTTTGAGTATGAATAAAAACATAAGCATAGTATAAGCTTTAATATGAATACGCATGTGAGCATAACACAAACGTATGAATACGAGTACGATTACAAGTATAAACATAACGTGTACGGAAAATGTGAGTACAAATTCTGAGCATAAACGAATAAACGGGGGCATAAACATAAATCGTATAAACTAGAGTATATATGTGAGTACGAGTATAACATAAATCTTATAATTGTGAGTATGAATTGTGTGAGTATGAATACATATATAAGTATGAGTATAAACATAAGATGCATGAGCATCGATATGAACGTGGTTTCAAATGTAAAACATGAAGGTTTAAGTATGAACAAAATATATGTGCATGAATATAAGTGTAACAAAGTTGTATAAGTGTATATGAAAACATAAAATGTATGAATATGAATGTAGTATAAACATGAATACAACATAAATGTATAATTGCGAGTGTATGTATAAACGTAACACATATGAATTTTGAATCATGAGTATAACATAAATGTGTAAGTGTGAACATAAGTAAAGGCATAGAATGTATAAGTATGGGTGTAGGAAATAATGATTTTGTTTACAGTATAAATCGAAATACACAAGTTTATGCGCGTAAGAGATTAAAAGTTTTGAGTATGAAGGAAAAAAAGAACGAGTGACGAGCGTAAGATTGTTGTGAGATATTGACTAAAACGTGTAAAATGATATACATATATAGTTGTTTGCGCAAAACGTGAGGTTAAAATAGATTGAGTTGTCATGGAATGTAAAATCTAGTTTGTGAATGTAAAGGGAGTATAAAACGTCTATTGGTTATGTGAAAAAGGTACTTTGGAAATGAATGGAATTGCTACTATGGTTTTAAAAGAATTTACATAGTTGAAAATTTGTCGTCCTTATAAAGTTTCCTTGCCCACGTGTTTTGAATTCGATTAACGTATTGAATAATGGTTAAAAAGGTTCTAAAAGTAAATAAGATTGCATCGTTTTAAATAATCTTTTCATTAACGAAGAAATTCGGAGTTTAGAGGTTCTCGTGAAAAACGTTGGTTCTTGAAAAGAGGATTTTGGTATACGAACTTAGTGACTGTTGAAAAAAAAATGTTTGAAATAAAATGTCTTATTGATTTTGAAAGAAGTTTTAGTAAATGATTGAATAATATTTGTAATATTTTATATGTGTGTGCGAAAAAAAAGATTGATTGATACCGATTGAAAATAAAAATCTCTAGTTTAATGTAGTGAGGTGAGCGGGTTTTAATAATTACGTTGAATACGAGATTTCATGGGCAATGGATTTATTAGACTGACTAAGTTGATGAGTAGCACTTCGTAAAAATTTTGAATATTGAAGAACAAGCATCTACGAAAAAGTTAAGAATTTTGTGTATGTGAGCTATATGAAAATAGATGGTAGGGTAAGAAATTCCTTTATATAAATAATGCATTTGGAAATAATTAAAGGTTTGACTAATGATAAACGATTTAGATATAAACATGATCGTGTTTACATAATATAATCTATTAAAAGAAAATTTCGGTAACGATCACTTAGGTAAGGGAGTCACCCCTAACCCATTGGCGAGGTCGTTGTAAGATAAGAAAAAGAAGTGAAGTTAATCGTCAAGGTAAGGAAATCACTCCTATCTTGTTGATATATCTCCACTTGTAGTTACAAAAAAAAATGTAAATAAAATTACGAGAAATTATGCATGCTAATGATGTATAACCGTATGAAAAGTAATAGTATGATGTATGCGCGAAAGTGAAATCTCAAAATGGTTCAAAATTGCCAAGAGAGAATTTCATCATAAAAGATCGAAAATAATAAAGTGTAAGTTCGATTAAAATTTGGATGGTTCCAAAACGGAACGTTGACTAACCAAAGTGGTCGAAATGTCTTTTGAAATTGAAAAGCATGTTTTGGCCTAATAGGTGGTATACTCTCGCCGACAAGTCGGTTAACGGTATTCACCCTTCCGGTTACTACGTGCCCCAATTCAATCGAAAATTCGAGACTTGGCGAGATTTATGTAAAATCAAGGAGTGGGACTAGTCGACTAGGTGCGGGTTTCACCCCTAGCTTGACGAGTTCGTACCCTAAGTGTGGTTGGTACTCATTGGGTCAAAATTAAATTTTGACACGTTAACGAGGGTCCACTAGAAATGGAATTTGAAATTTGAAATTTGAAATTTACATTAAGATGTGGATTTCACTCCTAACTTAATGGTGTAATTTCGTGCAACAAAATGAAATCAAGCGGGATGAGAGTTGTTTACAAATTGTGGGTTTCACGCCTATTTTGGTAAACTCGTCTCTTTTGTATAATGTGAGTGTTTTCGAGTTTAAGAAAAATTGAGTAAAATGCCTTAGGGAGAGCGTATGTTAAAAGGACAAACGAACAAGCATAAACACATAAGAAGGTATGTCGAGGGTAACACATAAGGATTAGAACAATAAAACAAGTATCAACACATAATACAACAAGTATCGAACATGATAGACAAGCATTAACACACAACGAAACAAATAGTAACACATAAGGATGGCATGTCAAGTATTAACACATAAATGACACATAGGTTTAAAAGATCAAAAGAGAATAAATAAGGCAGATAAAGTAGCATGCAAGTAGTTTCAAGTAAAACGTACGAATAAAGCTCTAAAACTATAGACTAGGTTAAAGCATTCCTACTTTTCCTAATTCCCTATAGTTATGGCTCTGATACCAATCTGTCACACCCCAACCGATGGCGGAAACATCGGGATGAGACGAAGTGTGTAAAGATTGCTAGAGACGTCATAACACTATGTGACAATATTTAATTAAATTCAAATTTCATTTCAAAACTAAATGTTATACAATATTCAAAAGGAAATAACAACATTGTTTCAACAAATAACATAACAACAAAAGATAGATAAATTTAGGTGTGTATCTAGCCACCCTAAACTTGTTTCATCAATCATCCATACTTCAATAATCAACCTGCAACATGTATTAAAATAGAGTTTCAATGCAAAAGCAAAGAGCGAGTATACAAGTTTGTTTACATAGCATAATAGAATAAAAACTCATATCCAACATGAACATAATAAAATAGTTTCAGCCATGCTAGTTTACGCAGTCCAAGTGATAGCCCAAGTTTCCAATGCGTTAAAGTACCTAACCCAAAGTTTCACGGGAGGTTAATATGTCTCCTCCTAACAATACCCCTCGACTACAAATGGGGGAGGTGCATTACCCCTATAGCGCTACCATTGTTAAGGCGGAACTACACACAAGGATTAAACGTTCACATAGCACAAAATAGTCTCAAGTATCACAAGTTACATGTTTCATGTTTAAAAGGATAGAGCATGTTTCAAATAAGTTTCAAGTGTCACGTGCGTTTAATATAGAATACATGTTGCACCCAAAGTGTTTAAAAGTAAAATGGGTTCGAGTATACTCACATTGGTTGCGTATGAGAATTCTTGTAATAACGCACGAGTAAAGAATTGAGAAATCCCCAAACAATGAGAACTACCCTAAGAATATAGAATACACAAACTAAATATACTATAAACAAACGCAACAATTCTATATTATATATTGAATTATATTAGTTTTATCATTGTTGTACAAGATCCCGAATAGGTTTGGAAATTTGTTAAAAGTTATTTAATTATAATATTACATCGAAAATTATAGGTCCCGTCATAAATCATATTATATTCACAAATCATATTATATTCACGTAACCATTATGGTCATTAAATATTATGATAGGTAATTCTGCCCTTTGGTTACATAAACTATTCTACAACAATAATTTATTTACCAAAGTCCTTGTTTTTAATTATTATTTCAAAATACTAATTTAGTTTGTTTGGTTCAAGCATTATTCTCAAAACGTAAGTACTAAATGGCATGGCATTTGTTTTTATTATTATTATTATTATTATTATTATTATTATTATTATTATTATATGCAGTGGTTGATAATTATCATCCGTATAAAATAATACAAGTAAAAACTAACTGAATCTCTATTCATCTTTCTGGTTTATTTGTTTGATTTGGAACTACTCTTTTGTTTTATATGAGCACATGATATAGAATAAAAAGGATACAAAATTCCATTGAACACAGTGAAATTTACCAACATAAAGTTAGGATTTCAACTCATGTGAACAATGGCAATTTGTCTTCTTCCTTTTATATTAAACAAACAGAACCCACGCAAACCCACATTTTTATATAACAGAACCCACATTTTTTTTATTTGACATACGTGGGTTACTATGGAATTAACAGAAACCAAAATGGAAATGAAAAGTATACCGAAGATGAAAGGAAGAAGCTTTCTGGCGGCCTCGGGTGTTGGCTCGAACTCTGAACCGAACATCAAGCCGGATTGGTCTGACCAGTGTTGACCATGTTAACCAGGTTTGAACCGAGACACCAAGAACAATCCGAAACACCCGGGACTGAACCGAACCTGAAACACCACCGTGAGCCGTCGCACAGCACCACCACCGTTATCAGTTCCGACATTTTACTACCGTCGTGCACCACCACCTTCTATGCGGCAAGAATGCGGTTGTTGCTGCTGTTGTTTGTGCGCCGCCACCACTGAGGTGGTGGTCGACCGTTTGTGCAGGGCGAAGGAGAGGAGAACGGGAGTGGTAGAGAGGTGTTTGTGTGGTTGGCCGGTTGAAGTCGAGAAGGAGATTGGGTGCGAAAAGGAGAGGGGTGTCGGCTGGGGGTTGAATGTGGGAGAGGAAGATGAAGTTCTAGTTTGATTGTAGGAGATGAAGAGGTGAAATCAGGTTTAGAGAGAAGATACAAGTGTCGGCTGAAGTGTTTTAAAACAATTAGGGTTGGGTACCATTTAACACTATTAGGTAAATACATGATTAGTCCCTCCACTTATGGAGTTAATTAAATGGTCAAATTAACTTGGTTTGAGTTTGATTCCAATTAACTAACTAGGTTATCTAAATAACCTTTAATCAATTAAATTAATTAATTACTTTATTTTATTATTATATTTTTTTTATTTATTTTACAAAACAAAAATATTTAATTATTTAAACCCTAAATATATAAGCACTTTTTTTATGACGGATTAGATTAAAGATGAAGATTTTTCGACGATTAAAGAAACGACTAATACAAGGATACAAAGTTTCCAAAAATGGGAATATGAACAATGGCTTCTAAATATGGAAAGTTATGAAAACGCGGGGCGTTACATATAATACTTTTGTCGCACGTGACACGTGTCGTTATTTCATTTGACGGAAATTTCGAGCTGTTACACCTTTGCCCAGGATCGACGATCTATTCGATCAGTTGCAAGGAGCAAGCTACTTTTCCAAGATTGATATGAGGTCAGGCTATCATCAGTTGAAGGTCAAAGACGAAGATGTTCACAAGACTGCATTTAGGACTCGTTATGGTCATTACGAGTTCCTAGTGATGCCTTTTGGGCTCACTAATGCACCTGCCGCATTCATGGATCTCATGAATCGCGTCTGCAAGCCTTATCTGGATAAGTTTGTCATCGTCTTTATCGATGACATCCTCATTTACTCGAAGAGCCAAGCTGACCACGAGAAGCATCTCCGTTGCATTCTGAAACTGCTTCATCAGGAAAAGCTCTATGCCAAATTTTCAAAGTGTGAATTCTGGCTTCGTGAAGTCCAATTCCTTGGACATGTTGTTAGTGAGCATGGTATCCAAGTAGATCCCGCTAAGGTTGAAGCTATCATGAACTGGCAAGAGCCAAAGAAACCTACGGAGATTCACAGTTTCCTAGGATTGGCAGGATACTACAGACGCTTTATTGAAAACTTCTCAAAAATTGCAGCACCCCTGACTCTTCTCACCCGCAAGAATAGTAAGTTCGATTGGGGGCCTAAGCAGCAAGAGTCTTTCGACATTCTGAAGCAGAAGTTAAGCAACGCTCCTGTGCTGACGTTGCCTGAGGGAATTGATGAGTTTGTAGTATATTGTGATGCATCACACACCGGTATGGGATGTGTGCTTATGCAGAAAGGCAAAGTCATTACCTATGCTTCACGCTAATTAAAAGTGCATGAAAAGAACTACACCACCCATGACTTGGAATTGGGTGTTGTTGTATTCTCACTAAAACTGTGGAGGCATTATTTGTATGGAACTAAGTGTGTGATCTATTCAGATCACAAGAGCCTTCAACATTTGTTCAATCAGAAGGACTTGAACATGAGGCAGCGAAGGTGGATGGAAACTTTAAATGATTATGACTGTGAGATAAGATACCATCCAGGCAAGGCAAATGTGGTTGTCGATGCCTTAAGTAGGAAGGTGAGGGTAAAGCCTATAAGAATCAATGCCAAGAGCATTGAGATAAAGAAAAGTTTGAATGAAAGGCTGTTAGCTGCGCAGAAGGAAGCTGTGCTAGAAACTAACTACCCTGAGGAAAAGTTAGGAGTAACTGAAGAACAGTTATCCTATGGCAAGGACGGAATCCTGAGATTAAATGGACGAATATGGGCTCCAGTATATGGAGGACTTCGGGATGTTATCCTCCAGGAAGCCCATAGTTCTAAATATTCCGTTCATCCTGGGGCTGATAAGATGTACCAGGATCTGAAGGCAAATTATTGGTGGATAGGCTTGAAGAAGTCTATCGCTGCCTATGTAGCTAAATGTTTGACGTGCGCGCAAGTCAAAGCTGAACATCAGAAGCCGTCAGGTTTGCTACAACAGCCTGAAATTCCCACTTGGAAATGGGAAAGGTGACGATGGATTTCATCACCAAGTTGCCTAAGACAAAGAAAGGAAATGATACTATATGGGTGATAGTAGACAGACTGACTAAGTCAACACATTTCCTACCTATTAAGGAAACTTATAGTTCTGACATGTTAGCCCAACTGTATGTTGATAAGATTGTATCTCTGCATGGAGTACCAGTGGCTATTATCTCTGACAGAGATACCAGATACACGTCACACTTCTGGAAAAGTTTCCAACAGTCTTTGGGCACGCGCTTAAATTTCAGTACAGCTTACCATCCACAGACGGATGGACAAAGTGAGCGTACCATTCAAACTCTGGAAGACATGCTGCGTGCATGTGTGATTGATTTAGGTAGTAGTTGGGATAAGCATCTACCATTGGTTGAGTTCTCCTATAATAATAGCTATCATACCAGCATTCAGCCTGCGCCTTTTGAGGCATTATATGGTAGAAAATGCAGAACGCCTATTTGTTGGGCTGAAGTAGGAGAAACTCAGTTGTCAGGACCTGACCTAGTCTTTGAAACGACGGACAAGATTGTCCAGATTCGTGACCGCCTGAAAGCTACCAGGGATAGGCAGAAAAGTTATGCTGATAAAAGGCAGAAACCTCTAAAGTTTGAGGTTGGTGATAAAGTCTTGCTTAAAGTGTCACCCTGGAGGGGGGTAATGCGATTTGGTAAGAAGGGTAAGTTAAGCCCAAGGTATATAGGACCATTCGAGATTATCGAATGTGTAGGATCAGTGGCTTATAAGTTAAACTTACCTGAAGAACTCAGCGGTATTCACAACGTATTCCACATCTGCAATCTGAAGAAATGTCTAGCTGATGAATCGCTAGTCATACCGCATACAGATGTGCATATAGATGAGAGCTTGAAATTTTGGAAAAACCTGTGTTGATTGAGGATCGACAGGTTAAGAAGCTTCGAAGGAAGCATGTGCCTATTGTAAAGGTTAAATGGGATGCCCGCAGAGGTCCCGAGTATACGTGGGAGGTAGAGTCCACAATGAAAGAAAAGTACCCTGATTTGTTTCAGTAAATCTCGGGGTCGAGATTTCTTTTAAGGGGGTGAGGATGTAACACCTCGAAAATTTATGTCCAATAATGGATCGACACGTGACATGAGCTTTGAACGTGTAAAAGATTCCTTACGAAGGACTAAAGTTGACAAACAAGGAAAGCATGTGAATATAAGGGTTCAAAATGTCAACAATGTATTAATATATCTTTCAATAGCCCTACATGATGTTTATACCCTTAAACGAATGAGTCATGGATCATACGAAGCTAATTGTGAAAGAAAGTGAGGAATTACATACTACAGGGGTTAAATGTGTCAACATGTTTAAAGTATACCTCTGAGTGACCTTTTAGCAAACCCAAAGCTTTGTAATGGTTAATTATACTCACAAGAATGTGTGATAAAAATTTCACAAGGTTTCGATTAAGTATGAGAAAGTTATGACAATATTCGTATACGAGGGGTTAAAAGCGTCAATGTTGAAATTTAAGACTTTTCGGTGAACGTATGAATAACCGGGGACTTAAAAAAGTTGGTTTATGACTTGGGGTCCTTAAAAGTCAAGTTTGGGGGTTAAAAGTGCAAGAAAACAAGTTAAAAATGAGTTTAGAAGGACCAGGGACCTAAATTGCAAATATGGGAAACTTGTTGACCGGATCAGACCCTCATACCGGGCGCGTAAGGCATGCATGGAACCTTACGCGGGCCGCCTAAAACTGCCAGCATCAGAAAAAACATCACAGGTGGCTGTTTCAGCCGGTTACACCGCCTCAATTCACCATTTCTTGATTCTATGGGCTTGTTTGATGGTTTTAAAGGGGCTAGGGACACTTTGAATGATCCCATAACATCTATAGACTTATTTGTAATGATCTAAAGGCATCAAGAAACCTATATAAAGGCCATGAATTGGGTTCTTCATTTGCTCATTCACTTGAAAGTTTCATAACTCACTTCTTGGAGGTTCCTGGAGCTCAAGCACCCTTCCTAGTGATCATTAGTCGTGCTTAGGACTATTGTAAGTGTACTTAACCTTTCTTAATTCAGTTTAGCTTAGTTATTTAGCGTAAAGTCAAACCGTCGTATTTAAGATTTGACTTCGTCATTAATCTTAATCCCTCCAGTCAAAATTCAAATTGAAAGTACATATGAGTTGGTAATTATATGGGCAATAAACCTTTAAAAGGGCACCCTCTGATTCCCACTCTAACTAGGTCAATTGTCGAGTCAAACTTGATCTTAAAAAGTCAACAGAAAGCCTATTTTCAAATTAATGCATAATTAGTAATGTAGAAGCTATGCAACCTGTTTTATCATTAATATAACTTGGTAATTAATGTAAGAACATGTCAAAACATGTTCAACTCGACAATTTTCAGTTTAAGCTCGGTTCGGAACCGAAAGTCGCAAAAGTAGACTTTTGCTTTAACTTTCAGTTCTGACCCATTAGAGCATAGTTTAGAAATGCCTTAGAGCTTATTTAGGACCAGGTTTCATATCACTGTAACCCTCTGTGATTATACAACTTGGTTCATTAGTTATCCGATTCATATGCATATTTCCGTTAAATGCCTAAATGTTGACTATTATGCCCATATGACCTTAAAACATGAATTTTGAAAATGTAAAAGAGTAGAAACCTTAGTTATTGATTTATAAACTTGTACCTAAAATTTGACATCAGTTTGAGGTCTAGATTAAGAGTTACGCTCAATAGCGTAATTAGAAAGCTTTTTAGTAATTAAATAGTGTAATTAGCATATAGCCTATCTAAACCCAATTTTTGATACCAAACTTTACACTTACTGATGTAAAATAATATTTTAGGATTTTGGAGATTTTTATTTATTTTTAGGCTGATTACAACCTAGAGTTCTAAGCTTATTTCAGTAGTTGTCGGTTTTACCCTTTTAAGCTATAAAATGAGTTTTACCAAACCTTTTGGTACCAAACCTTTTTCTACTGATCTAATATGATAAATAGAATATTTTAAGCCTACTGGAATAGTAAAATATCAGTTTTCCTTTAAGAACCCGGAAATGGTTCCAAATCGCCTTTTTAAGCGTTTTAAACACATTGTATGTATTAAAACCATAGTAGGCATGTAAGACTTGATACCTACTGATATTTTAAGTAAACTTTTATGTTCCAACAGTAAGTAAAAGTTTTGAAGTCAGATTTCTAGATTTGACCTTTAAACCTTATGTGAAATTACCAAAATGCCCCTTCGGTGCATAGTATGGTTAGAAATGATAAATTTCACATATAGGTAATACCCTACTGATATAACTCACTAAATTAAGTATTTTTACTGATTACATCAGACCTGAAACTCAGAATCATATTTAAACCCTTTTGTAACCTTTTATTTGACCAAAATGCCCTTACGAGGCGTAATTTGAGTTTAAATTCTTTTTGGGCATAATAGAAGATATCTTTCTGATGTCACAACATATTTAAGGTATATTAACTTAGGAAACTTGCATATGACTCTTATGGTTACCCGTTACGCATGCTTCGCGTTCGGATCGGTCTATGTAACTAGTTTGCATATATTAGCCGAAACGGATCAAACCATATCGTTTTCATCTCAAAATCCAGAATGTGTTTAGTTTACCCATATTAAACAAGTGTTCAAGCTTGTCGGGTCAAAACCACATTCTAAACCGGTCTTCGCTTTATCATGCGTTTGAACCGTGTCTTCCTTTTGAAAACTAACCAGTCTGAGTCTAAGCTTAATTAAAGACCCGTTAGGATTCAAATAGGTTATTAAAAACCTTCGTTCCAGATTAGGAGCCCAGTAAAAGCTACGCGCACTTGCTGTATTTGATTTATACATAATAGGCTGGCTACTCCAGGCATCATTACTCAAGTCTCGCAAGCTTTAGATGTTAAAGTCTGTTGAACAGTTTTCCTTTTTATTTTGATCCGCCTGTGGATCTGTTTCAACTATCTTGTGATACTTAATATTACAATTTATTCAGTTGAAATGAATCTATCTTTCTGCTTCCGCTGTGCATTTATAATTTGTGTTGTTTGACTATGATGTTATCAACTACGTAACGATACTCCCCACCGAGCCCACCGGTAATACGTGGAAATATCGGGGTGTGACAGTTCTTCATAAAACCTTGCCTCTTCATGACTTCATTAAACTTGAGGTACCATTGACGTGATGCTTGTTTTAACCCATAAATGGATTTCATCAACTTACAGACTAGATGTTCCTGACCTTCAGGTTTAAAGCCTTCAGGTTGTTTCATGTAAACATCTTCGTCTAAGTCTCCGTTAAGGAAAGCAGTTTTGACGTCCATCTGATGCAGCTCTAAATCAAAATGAGCTACTAGGGCCATAACGATCCTTAATGAATCTTTACGAGAGACAGGTGAAAACGTCTCTTGATAATCAATTCTCTCTTTCTGAGTGTAGCCCTTTGCAACCAATCTCGCTTTGTAGCGTTCAACGTTCCCATTCGGATCCAGTTTTGTTTTGAACACCCATTTACAACCTACAGGTTTAACACCGTTGGGTAATTCTACCAAATCCCAAACGTCATTTTTCTTCATGGATTCAAGCTCATCAATCATTGCTTTATTCCATTCAGAAGACTGATCACTGCTAATGGCTTCATTATAAGAGATAGGATCATTGAGCTTTCCAGCATCCATTTCAGTCAGGTAGGTAACATAATCATCCCAATTAGTAGGCCTTCTTTGCCTAGATGACCTCCTGAGTTGATTATCGGGTTCAGCATTGTCTTGGTTTTGAGCGTTTGATGTGCCTTCGTTATGAGGTATAATGGGTTCTGATTGTGGAGATGGAGTTTGTGCAGTGGCTTCAGGTGCAGTTGCATGGGGTACAAGAGGAGTAAGCGGAGTAATGGTAAGCGACGAGTCTCCCCCCCCCCCCCCCCCCCCCGTCTTGTACTTCTTGCAATTCTTCGTAAGGGTTGGTACTGCTCCCACTGACCTTGAAATTCTCCAGGAACGCAGCACGCTTGGTTTTAACAATACGGGTGACATGGGAAGGACAATAGAAATGATAACCCTTCGGATGATCAGGATACCCGATAAAGAAACAGGTAACTGTTTTAGGGTCAAGTTTCCTTAGGAAAGGATTATAGAGTTTTGCTTCAGCAATGCAGCCCCATACTTTCATATATTTAAGACTCGGTTTCCTTCCTGTCCAAAGTTCATAATGAGTTTTAGGGACAGACTTAGAAGGAACTCCATTGAGTATATGAACAGCTGCTTTTAACGCTTCAATCCAGAGGAATAATGGTAAATTAGTGTTGGCTAACATACTGCGCACCATGTTCATAAGGGTACGATTTCTTCGTTCAGCGACACCGTTCTGCTGAGGTGTACCAGGCATGGTGTATTGGTTCACAATCCCCTGGCCCTTACAAAACTCATAAAATGGACCAGGAGCTTGACCCACATCAGTATGTCTTCCATAATATTCACCGCCTCTATCTGATCTCACAACTTTAATCTGACGATCTAATTGCTTTTCAACTTCAGCTTTATAATCTTTAAAAGTTGTAAGAGATTCAGACTTTTCCTTAATAAGATACAAGTACATGTAACGAGAATAATCATCAATGAAAGTGATAAATGAAGTGTGTCCTGTTATGCCAGCGATTTGGTAGGGACCACTAATGTCAGTGTGAATGAGTTCTAATAAATTAGAGCTCCTAGTGGCACCTTTCTTATTCGCTGATGTCATTTTGCCTTTAAGACATTTGACACATGTTCCAAAATCAGTGAAATCGAGAGGAGGTAAGACTTCATCCTTTACGAGACGACTTAATCGTTCTCTTGAGATGTGGCCTAAACGTTGATGCCACAACATAGATGAAGTCTCTAAGTCTCGTTTCTTTTCCATCTTCGTGAGTGATTCATTAATATTATATGATAACAAAGATTTGGAAAAATTATCATCTAGTTCTAATCTATAGAGACCACCATCCAGAATGCCAGTACCATAAACAACGGAATCATAGAGAATTGAGAGTTTGCGATGACCATGAGAAACGACAAAAGCGTCCATGTCTAACTTTGGTCCTGATACAAGGTTCCGAGTTACCTCGGGAACATATAAGGTATCATAAAGTTTAATACATAAACCAGTTTTCAAAAATAATTGTAATGTTCCTATTGCCTTCACTTCTAATTCCCGATCATCCCCAACTTTAAGTGTTCTTTGGTTTCTTCCTAGTAGAGTTAGTTACATGAACCATAGAACCAGAATCAAACCACCAAGAATTAGCAGGAACATTTAAATTAAAGGACTCAAGTATCATGAAAAAATCGTTACCTTTCTTAGCCAGCCACTCCTTGAAGTCAGGGCATTCCTTTTGCTTATGTCTTGTTTTCTTACAGAACTTGCAATAGGGTTTGCCTAAGGAGCTCTTAGAGCTGGAAGGTGCACTTGTATTAGGATTTGGCTTTTGGACCTTAGAAGCATCCTTTCGTTGAAATTGTTCTTCCTCTTCTTAGAGTTGAAGGTGGTGAAGTTATTAACATCAGTAGTGCGATCCATCTTCATACGCTCTTCCTCCTGCACGCACATAGCGACCAGCTCACTCATCGTCCATTTGTCCTTCTGAGTGTTGTAATTGATCTTGAATGCTTCATAGGACGAAGGAAGCGAAGTGATGATGAAATGAACAAGAAAACCATCACTGATTTCCATCTCCAGCCCTTTCAGCTTATTGGCCATGTCATGCATCATCAAGATGTGCTCGCGAATGCCGCTCCTCCCATCATACTTAGTCGTCACCAGTTTGAGGATAAGAGTGCTAGCGTGTGCTTTTGATGTTCCTTTGAATTGAGCCTCCACAGAAGCCAGGTAGGTTTTAGCATCCTCAGAATCAGGAATAATGCCTCTAATTGCATTGTGAATGGATTGCTTCATGAACATGAGAGACATACGGTTACACCTAGTCCATTTTTCATGAACTATCTGCTCAGCAGCAGTACTTTGAGTGGTAAGAGCATAATCGAAATCTAGCAATCCTAGTGTAAGCATGAGGGCATCCTTCCATTCAGCAAAGTTATCACCGGTCAAAGGTGGAATCCCGCAATTGGGTGCTGATAGTGGAAATAAGATGAGCAAGTTATGATACTAAGAAAGAAGTCCTAATGTGATCTAAGGGCATGTTATACTAAGGCAGGCATAAATAATGACCATTTTAATTATGAAGCTGTGATATTGTCTATTACTAACATCAAAATAACAGACTTAGTAAAATTCTACTTAAACGAAGACAAATCAGCTTTGTCCAGAAGTGTAATCATTTAATTATGTGTGCAAATTAATCGTGACAAATCAGCTTTGGCCAGAAATGAGACAATTACTTTAGTTATGCACTTGTCAAGCATGCTAAACATAAATGAATTAAATCTGCTTTGGCTAGAATTAAGACATTTTCACGTTTGTAATGCATACTCAACATAGCTTTTATAATACTTGAACAATAAATAGATGTATTAAATCGGCTTTGGCCAGAATTAATACATCAGAAGCTCATTCAAGTTAAGCTATTTTGGTTTTGTAAAAATTATCTGATTCTGATTAGTTAATTAAGTGTTAACAAAACCAAGTATTTAATAGCAAACCACCTGTTAGCGCGGATCAAACTAAATTTTAGTTCACATTAAACAGCCTAAGGTAATGAGGTTTCGAGTGAGGTCTCGAGTTAGGTCTCGACTGAGTTATGAGATCTCGAGTCAGTTATGAGGTCTCGAGTCGGAACCGTGATCTCAACTACTGTATTTTATGAGATCTCGAGTCATAATGAGGTCTCGAGTCGCAACCACGGTCTCGAGTTGTGAAGATTGAAGCCCTTTGTCGAAATCTCAGTGGTCTCGAGTCGAGACTGTTGTCTCGAGTTGTAAAGTTTTGAGAACCTGATGATTTCAAGTCGAGACCTTATGGTCTCGAGTCGTAATCTGATGGTCTCGAGCCCACTGTTAAGAGCTGTTTTGTGATAATAACTGAAACTCGAAATTTAGGGATTGTGGGATAATGTTTCCTGTTTTGTTGCTGATCTAAACTTATCAAAGATTTCGAAAATTATAACTGATTATCTATTAACAGTTTTCGAAGATTTTAATAGATAAAATTCAGATCAAAATCAGTAAAAACACCCACTAATCCAAATTATAATCCAAAACTTAAGGAATTTTTCGAGTTTTCTTAGAACAATATGATGAACCCTAAAAATTTAAAACATAATTCTGGAAACCCGAAACCTGAATTTTAATGGTTTTGTAATGGATTTCGTAACAACAAGTTTTACCCTTTATGATTTCGAGTCAAATATTTAAACATTCTTTTACGAAACAGTGATTCAGGACATTATAAAAGAACTCGAAATCGGCTGTTTTTAAGATTTACAAAATTCTGTTTTCCAGATTTCAATCCCAGAATAATGGATACGAAAACAGAACTGATTTATCAACATATACTCTGATACCACATGTTGATCAGTTTTGCTTAAACATAATGGAAAACATGAATAACATACATGTTACAGCAGACAGGCCAGCAGGAATCCAATCAGAGATGCAGCCATTGAGTTCGACATACTTGTCAGGATGATCTGGTTCCTCCTTAGGGTGTAAAGTTATGATGGTGATGAACCGAAACAAGGGATGGTTTCGGTTAGGAGAGAGAGCCGATTGTGATGTTATGAGAGTTGTGGAATTGTCTAAATTGTGTAACCCTTAAACTCTCTAATAATCTCCTTATATATACACTCAAGAGAAAACCTAATTAGTTAATAAGGGTAATATGTTCCATCAACAATTACCAACTAATTATTAATAGGTTATTAATATATTTTGATCTATATAATATAAATGATTATAATGGCTACAAGATTAAATCTTATAATAATAATATATTTAATCTCCCAGCTCAAGCTCAAAAAAAAGATAAAGAAGAGACTCTTTTTAATTTCAAATATTCTGCTTAGATTTCTTAAAATGCAAAGTACAATAAATAAATAAGATGCAAAACTAAAGGTTCCTAAAATCTAGAAGATGATGCATACAAAATAAAAGGAACCGATAAAAAATAAAATGCATGCAAATAACTAATGCAACGTGGATAGATAGTTGATATGGGTTCATGGTTGTTGACCACTTGGCCGTATCAATTGGATACCGGTAGGGGTGTCCAAACTGCTCGGCGCTCGAAGATCGTTCGATGATCGTTCGAAAAAGCTCGGAAATTTGCTCGTTCAATTCCTTGCTCGGTTTAAACCGAGCCGAGCAGCTCGGTTCGGTTTAAAAACGAACCGAGCACGAGCATAGGTACGCTCGCTCGTCGCTCGTTCGGTTTCGATCGAATTTATTTTTATTATTATATATATATTATATTTATTAAATATAATAAACATATGACATATCCAGCCCCTAGAATCCTCATATCTTCATATTTTCATTTAAAAAAAACCCTAATCTCTCTCAACTCTCAAGTCACCAGCCAACATCCATCCAGATCCCTTGTCCGCAAGCATCACCGTCCGTCGGCCATTCACTGTCCGCCGGTCAATCAAAACGGGTTTGAATTGATGTTACTGTATCAAATTTCATGTTTTGAATTCAATTTTTGATTGAAGATGCCTGGAATGACTTCAACGCGTGTTTTTGAAGTTATTTTGCATTTTAGATGTTCTTAAACATTAAACATTTGGATGACATTTTGTGTTTATTTTTGTGGGACTTTTTATGTTTGTATTTTGTTAAATTGTTAAAGTGTGTGTGAGACATATAAGTTGGTGAATTTTGGTGAATGAATGGCTGTGTACGGATGCTAAATAAAACTGAGCAAAATCGAACCGAACCGAGCGGCTCGGTTCAAAACCGAACCGAGCACGAGCATTAGATTTCCGCTCGATTTCCTAAATCCGAACCGAACCGAGCGGCTCGGTTTCAAACCGAACCGAGCACGAGCAGACCTCCGTTCGGTTCGGTTCGGCTCATGAACACCCCTAGATACCGGGTCAATTCCTTTGCTGGTAGCGGGTCAGACCGTATCGGATCGGACCGTATCATCCCAAGCTAACATAAATACGTATACGTATGTTGACCCGCATTTGGTCCATGAATGCAAAGAAGTGAACCATCTTATCCACACTACAACTCTACAAGTATACTGTAAAAGCATGAATTTGTAGAAACAAGTAGAACAAAATATGTATGTTGTAAAAGCATGAATTTGTAGAAACAAATAGAACAAAATATTTAATTAAGAAACCCAATTTGCCGATTTATTGAAAGAGGTTGTACAACATTTAATTAACTCTTTTACAAATATTTTTTTTAATCCCTACTAGGAAACGACATACATGATACATCAATGTGGTTTTGAGTTTATTGCTAAAGTGGTCGCAGTACCAATCGTACTTGAAGATACAACACACGATAAAAGATACAACATAATAGTTCAAGTTTATTAATATTAATGTATTTGGTTTTTAATTATGTAATTGTTTTTTTAGTTAATGATGATGTGTTTTACTTATTGGATTTGTTGAACTTTAATTAAAAGATATGAGGATAGTGGGTTTAAGTAGAGGTGTTCCCTTTTTTTTTTTGAATTTGGTTGATATTGAAAATACAATATTATTAGATAACAGTGTCAGTTTATGTGGGTTGGGCTAGAATTATATGGTTGTAAAAGTCGCTAGGCACTCCCTAGTCAGTCGACCGGGGAGTTGAGAGTACTCGGCATAGGCGGAGAGTACTCGGTGAGTACTCGGACATGTTAAATTATAAAGAAATTGTCTAATAACATAAATTTAGTAATATTTATACCAAAATAAAGTGAAAATGATATTCATTATTTAATATGATAGTCATATTAATTATGTTTTATTATTTTTTAAGTCAAACTCAGCCCGAATTGACCTACTAGGTCCGATTTTGGCCGAGGTTGACCGCGTTTGATCGATTCCGAGTAATTAGGCGGAGTTAGAGAAAGTCGCCTCGGCAGCCTACCTTGTAGCGACTACTCGAGGAGTATTCGGCCTTGGAAACCTTGTTTTACAACCATGGCTAGAAGTGCCTCGTCCGCCCTCACCCTAACTACAACTAAAGTTCGTTAGAGCAATTATAACTATATACCCACCAAGTCCAATAAGTACAAAACTCATCGATTTTAAAGATGAAGGATACCGCCTGAAACTGGATATATAGATAAACGACAAAACTTGCAATTCACAATTTCTATGTATAACACAAGTTTCCTCAAGTTTTATGAAGTTGCATAAAAAGAACAAGAAAAACACATCACTGATCATTTATCCTTTAAGAACTCCAAGTTTTCCCAACGACTCACGAATGTCGGCAACACCAAACTCTTCGCGTGTCTGAACAATGTTAGCGCTGTCTGTGGGCCATACGTCTGAAAGCGGGTAAACTCTGTTGGCATGAAGTTGGTCGCTAATACCATTACCGACTCCTTTAAGTATAACAGACTTATGAACACCACCATGGAATCCTTCATAATCCGTGTCTCCACTTTCACCGATAAAAACCACCACTTTCGATAAGTCCATACCCCATCGGAGATACAAGTACCTGAAAACATATTATTGAATGATAAGAATGTGCAAGCATGACTACACAAATGGCCCAAGGACTGTGACCTGTCCACGGCCCAACCCGACCCATTATTATTAGGGGTGCTAAACGGGTCGTGTTTGCGGGCTGGCGGGTTCAACCTGACCCGAACCTGAAAATTTTAGGCGAACCTGAACCCGACATGAACCTGAAAATTGTGTCATACATATGAACCCAAACACGACCCAAGCCTGACAGGACCCGATTTTTCACAAATCCAATATACACATATATATATATATATTTTTTTTGAAATTAGCATTTTTATTTTAATATACATATTAAAATTAAATTTTACTAAAAAAATACACACCCCAATTTAATTTATGACATTAAACATATATAAAAAGTAAAATATAATATAAATGAGTTAAACGGGTCAACCCACCAACCCGACCTGTTTAGCTAAACGGGTTCGCGGGTTCAACCTGAAACCGACCCGAACCAATTTAAACTAAACCCAAACCCGCGAATTTGGTGTTGTTTCAGAAATTCACACCCCTATATTATATAACCAAATAGAGAAACAAGAAAATGTATAACACAAACACACCTAAGCGCTTGTGAACGAGACGCTAATACCGGAATAACATTAATTTTCCTCCCATTTTGGCAATAAATAACGTGACAACGGAGCGCTTGGATTCTCATCATCTTCCGAAGCTCTTTTGCAGGCGGAACCTACGACAATTGAGAAGTAAAAATAAGATGTGTAAGCTAAAGGGGAAACGGGTCAAACAAGTTGAAGTAATAGATGAACTTACCAGTGCGGGATTTTGAACGTTAAAAGCGTAACAGTAGTTGGTAGAAACCGCTTCATCTTCCGTAACAACATGTTCTTCATTTTTATTCTGGCCCTTTTTATCAATAATCGAAGAAGCCCACCGAACCAAAGTCTTCCTAAGCCCTTCACCTCCCCACCGGTATTCAATGTGAGAATGATAATAAAGATCAAACACAAACGGGTTATCTTCCGAATGAGAAGATGTGTAGTACAGATCAGCACCGCTGTTGCAAATAAACGCATCAAAATCGGAAGGATTTAGCCCGTTCGAGACCAAAAACGAGTGAATCTCCGCCATCTGTAAAGACGTCGCTAATATAAACCCAACCGACCCGTTGTTTTTCTCATCTTCCACAGCTGAAAAAATCTTTTTAACGTTTTCGAAAAGATTTTTGATGTTATCGCCGTCAACGGCGATTACGAATATATGATTTCGTCTTCTTAACGCAGGAAACTTCGCTTGATCGGCTTTTTCTCCGGACACGGTCCTTTGTGCGGTTTTTACGATATTACCCTTTGATATTGACATAACCGCATTCTCTAATTTAGTCTTTCTATCCTCGGAGTCGACACCGTCCATCGAAAACTTCAAATTTAGAGATATATCCTGCATATCTCTTAACGAATCACCCGGTGATTCCGGTTCGGAATTTTCATCGTCGTCGCTATCGTTGTTTTTTAGCCACCCGGGGTGCCTCGGTTTGCAGCTAGCAATCCGCGAAAGATAAGTTTTACAATGTTCGGTCCATGAAAATAAGTGAATGTTTCTCAACCCGTTTGACCTGCATTTTGACCAAAGTTGCTTATCCGCCACGAGTTTTAACAACGCATCCGCAACGGATTCATGATCATGTGGATCAACGAGTAAACCGTTGTCAAGTACCTGCAAGGGTAACATGGTCATTTTGCAGGTTAATTTAATATTTTAATCAACTCGTATACCAACATAGAATTAAACAAATGATACTTACACGGTGTATATCTACAGGACCGCCATTTTTTGTGGCAACCATTGGTAGCCCATGAGCTGCAGCCTGTTTAACGAAACTTAACATAGTTATGCTAATACTATAACAACTTGATAGTTCAATCGCAAAAGATTTTATTTAGAGTAAAATGCCTTTTTCGTCCCTCTGAGGTTTGGCCAGTTTTGCGACTTTCGTCCAAAGGTTTGTTTTTCCGCATCTGGATCCAAAAGGTTTAAAATCTTGCCATTTTCATCCGGCTCGGTAGCCCCCATCCATTTTTCTCCGTTAAGTCAGGGTATTTCCGTCTTTTTTGTTACATTAAAGGGCAATTCGGTCTTTTTACATAAAATGAAAAAGACTGAATTGCCCTTTTAAGTTAACAAAAAGACAGAAATACACTTAACGGAGAAAAATGGATGGAGTTAACGAGCTTGATGAAAATGTCAAGATTTCAAACCTTTTGGATCCAGATGCAGAAAAACAAACCTTTGGACGAAAGTCGCAAAACTGGCCAAACCTCAAGGACAAAAACGGCATCTTACTCTTATAATTATAAAAAGCTAACCTCAATCAAAGTGAGTCCAAATGGCTCTATGAAAGCTGGATTGATGAAAACACCCTGCCATGAGAAGGAAAACATAATTTATACGTCTCGAAATACGTACGCTTATCGTACGATATTATATCTTATAATCGTTTTGACGTTACCTTAGTCTTTGCGGCTAAACTATAGATATCAGGAACCTCACTCTGCTTATGATGTTTAGGATACGCCACTTGACCGTAAAGATCATACTTATCGATCATTTTAATAATCGAAAGAAGCATTGAAGCACTTGTGCTTGACATCTCATCGATGTTATCACGGTTACCCATTATTAAAGTCTGTAAGTTAAAATCCAAATAGGAAACCAATTAAATATTAATGTTAAAAGAAAACACATATTAGCGTAACTCGGACGTACAAGATTGGCAAGCTCCCGTAACGGACGACACTCCCCGAATGCTTTGACCAAAGTCGTAAGATTCTTTTTCGGGTCGGGCCTCGCAAGTGCGAGTATCATAGGTTTACGTGGGTTAGTAAAGAAACGCATTATCTGCATGAAATAAAGGTTACGAATCTAATGAGCTTAACACTTCCATATATATGGCAAATACAGTCTAAAAAAAGGAAGAGGTAATTACGTTTTTCGTCCCTGTGGTTTGTTGAAAATAACCATTACAGTCCATTAGTTTAAAAATTGCCAAAACATTACCAGTACTTTCACTTTTGTAACAATTACAATCCACCTCCATTAACTCCATCCAATTTACCGTTAAGTTTTTAATGAAAAGACTAAAATACCCCTCATTGGAGTGTACAGTTTTGGTGATGAACAGGACGAATGTGGACTTATTCGTGCACTTTATGATATTACTTTGCTAAATGAGGGGTATTTTAGTCTTTTTGACTCTTTTCACCAAAAATTTAACGGTAAATTGGATGGGGTTAACGGAGGTGGATTGTAATTGTTACAAAAGTGAAAGAACTGGTACGGTTTTGGCAATTTTTTTGGCAATTTTTAAACTAATGGACTGTAATGGTTAGTTTCAACAAACCACAGGGGCGAAAAACGTAATTAGCCAGAAAAAAAAAAAAACTAATGTTTCAGAATTTGTTGAGAAAAAGACATAACCTCGGCCCAAATAGGTGGGTCCGGAGTGGCCTGACGATCTTCGGTTCCTTCGGTTTCACCGTCCATATCACCGTCATGCGGAATAATATGATTAAACTCCATCCCTGGAGGAATCACCTGTTAATAACTAAAATTATTAATCATGCACACATGGCATTATTATCGAAAACAATGATAACGTCTAGAACTTTTTAACATGTTTTGGAACTTACAACCATGCGAGGCATGAACCTGCCGTAACAACTAACGTTACGCCTGATCCTAGCGCGAAGCTTACGCTCAAGAACCGGGTCAAACCCGTTATACAACCGCCACTGTTCTTCTATTTCCTGTCGGGTGCTCGTTATAACCACTTCAGACGCATCAAGTGTCAACTCCTCAGCCTCTATCCTACGCATTATTTTATATGTATCGTTAATTTCATCTTTAGATAATCTCCCTTGCCTTAAAAGTTGTTCTAGCTTATCTCGCCCTAACGAGTGGCCCGTAAAAAGCATGGGTACGTTTAGGGCACCGGAAAGAAGAGCCGCTGAGTCACCGGCATCGGCGTAATGACCGTGGATAGCAACGGGCCATACGGGCCGACCACCACCGACTTGCTCACCCAAAACTTTCGACATTTGGATTATGTGGCTAAGTGCACCGTCAACGAATTCGGGGACGTGTGGCCATAAAAGCTCTTTGGGGATATATTTATCTCGTGGACCGAACGGAATTCGGATTATATATGCGCCACTACTCTCGCCGATTTCGTCCGACAAACTTTCGGAATTATGTGGCGCGAGCATTTCCGTTGGTTCACCGTAACTCCAGTCAACTTCGGGTGACGCGACTTGTCGAGTTAGTAAATCGACTCGGTAGACACCTGGCATTGAAGCTAAAGCGCGTGCAAGTTCCACAACATACTTAACCTAAAATACGAAAAAACGCAAGAGCGAAATTAATAAATTATTGCAATTTTTTCAAAAGGAAAGTAATATATACAAATTCTAATGTATTATACTATTATATTGTTGTAAATTCGACCAACGTATATGTACCTGACCACCCGTATCGGAATCACGACCAAGCTCCATATTTTCACCACGTATTAGACCGTGAAGACTGCAACGAATTTAGTTTCAAAATTTAACTTTTTAATGCGAATTAGGGGCTGTTTGGCAACATCTGAATGGTTAAGTGCTGCCAGTAAGAGGTCTGAACCATTAAGAGCCTGTATAATTCTTAACCGTTCAGAGGCAAATGTCTGACCAATTCAGATTAAAGGTCTTAACCATTCAGACTCTGTATAGATCTTAACCATTCAGACTCTGTATAGATCTTAACCATTCAGAGGCAAATGTCAGAACCATTCAGACATCTGCTCGTGAAACAAACAGTCTGAACCATTAAGAGCCTCATTAAGAGGTAAACAAACGCCCCTTAATGTTTAATGAAAGATATATGTTACCTTATTAGTACGAGGTACAACTTTTTGCCCTTTTGTTGATTAGCCCACGCTTCCATTGCATCGGTAGAGCTAATTCTAGACAAACGACTTTTGTGGTTATCACCGTGAGCGGAAACATCGCTAACGATATCTCCTTTCTCCCCCTCTGATAAGTCTTCTGACATATCGGCCACGGCTTCTCTATGACCCCGTTCGCGCTCAAGGCGGCGTTTGGTCATTCTTTGAGCTTCCTCACTCTCAAGCTAACAAAAAAAAATAAAGAAAATCAACACATGCGTATGATTTTGATTTTATATAACCACAACTTGTAATTTCAATCACTAGTAGTAAGATACACACACACGTATTGATACGTTGCTATTCAAAAGGTTGAGACTTCAAATCTTGCGGTATTATTTTATCATAAAAATCTAGGAATTTCAATTAAAAGAAAGACACATATTAGTAAAAAAATGGTGTTCAAAACTTGAGAGTTCAAATCTTGCATGATACAAGTTGCGGTATATTTATCCTAGAAAATCTAGGAATTTTTGTTAACAAAAAAAAAACACATACTGGTCAAAGATATAACAAACCTAAAACCTCCAAATCTAATAACAAACCTAAAACCTCCATCCAAACACACCTCTTATTTCCCCTTTTTCCCATTAAAAAAAATAAAATATAACAAAATTACCCTACGTATACAAAAACAAGTTGGGGGGAATAGTGCCACACAGCTGTGTGGCATTTCCCTATTGGACCATACCATTTTTAATTTAATTTTTTTCCCAGTTTAAAATTACGCTTTCGTCCTTCGTTTAAAATTACGTGTTTGCCCTCAGCTCAAAATAAAATTATAACTTTGCCCTTAGCTCAAAATTACGCTTTTGCCCTCGGGTCAAAACCTCTTTTTTTATTTTGTCCCCAGTTTAAAATTACGGTTTCGCCCTCCGTTTAAAATTACGTTTTTGCCCCCAGCTTAAAATAAAATGTTGTTTTTTCCTCTAGCTCAAAATTACAATTCTGCCCTCAGCTCAAAATTATGTTTTTGCCCAAAGTTCAAAATAAAATTATGTTTTTCCCCGTAGCTCAAAATTATGATTTTGCTCTCAGTTTAAAATTATGATTTCGCCTCCAGTTTAAAATATAATTACGATTTTGCCCTCTGTACAGACATACATGTTATGAGAGAGAAATATTCGGCTTATTGCCCCGCAACGCGGGCAGGGCAAAAACTAGTTAACAACAAATCATCAATCAAAACCTGCTTTTTCTGTCTAGCCAGATTCCAAATCCTCCAACACATATTCTCAAGCCTTGTATTCCTCTCCTGTGGACTCCTGGTCGCCTGCGCCTGCACCAACAAACACATAATTCCCCATTCAAAACCGAAACTGAACCGAAAAAAAATAAATAAAATAAAAAGAACAGACACACAAACACAACAAAAACCCAGTGTTGTAAAAATTGCTAGTCGGCCGGCGGGGTAACCGACTAGCGATCAATCGGGATTAATCGGATCGGGATTTTATATGTAATTTTCAGTTTTATATATATAAAAACCATGCTTGTAGAACTCGCTAGGCGCTAGTCGGCTGGTGGGTGGGGACTAGCAAGGATCGGGCTTTTTATGCATAATTTTAAGTTTTATACATATATACACGTATTTTTATACGTAATTTCTTTAAGCAGACAAGTTTTGATCGGAGTCTGACAGGTTTTGGCCGGAATCTTTGATTTTTTCCGATTTTTGGCCGGCCGACTAGCAATTAATGGACTGATTAACGAAAAACTAATCAGTCGAGGGCCGACTAGCAGGCGACTAGTCGCCGATTAATCACAATTTTTACAACACTTATATAAACACATTTTATATGTAATTTCTTGTCTTAACACCTTCTTCGACCATAATTTAAAGTAGACTGGATTAATTGGTAGAATTTACGGGTGTCGGTCTCTGGCCGGAATTTACAGGTTTTGGCTGGAATTTGGTCGATTACAGGGGCGAAGGATCAGAGGGGCGGGGAGGGGGCGCCCCCCCCCCCTCATTATTCGCTCAGTAGTGTTATATATGTAGTTTTCGTATTGAAATTTGTGGGTATATACGTTTCCCCCCCCCCCCCCAACCGAAAAATTCAAGCTTCGCCACTGGTCGATTAGGACCGAATTTTACCCTGTTAACCACCTAGCGATTAATATTAATTGGCCAATTAGATGAAAATTACTCATGAACCCAGGACTAAAGATTAATAAGCTACTAATAAGAGGACAGACTGGATTATTACAACCATGCAAAAAGCTAACTTAATTCATTCCGTACAACTTGTATATCATCTTATGGATACAAGAGTTAAATGTATCTGTATATCATCTTATACAGATAATAATAATAAGAGTTAAATAAGTCCCTGTGGTTTGGGTTATTTTGTCAGTTTAGTCCAAATGTTCCATTTTTCACATGTGGATCCAAAAGAGTTTCACCGTTGTCATTTTAGTCCCCTGGGTTAACTTCATTCATTTTTTCTGTTAACGAGGAGGGCAACTCGGTCATTTTATATGTAATTTTGTTAACTAGAAGAGCAATTCGAAATTGCCCTCCTCGTTAACCCAGTCGACTAAAATGGCAACCATGAAACCTTTTTAGACACAGGGAAAAATAAAACCTTTAGAATAAACTGTCAAAATAGCCCAAATCATAGGGACTAAAATAGTATTTAACTCTAATAATAATTACAGAATGCTAAAAAAAACTAAATCAATTGCAACAGATCAGTTACCTTAACCCAGGACCGATGAAGATCGGTTTCATCGAATCCGATAACGTTATCGACGAAATAACGAGTAGGACTGAAGCGTCCTCGTTCACGGAGAATTAGCGACGATTTAGCGTCGTCGAGCCCAGGACCTACGTCCAGAATTGCTTCTAAATAACTGTTTATCCAGTCGTTTCCCGCCATTGCGGTTTGCTAATGCTCCGTCTTCGTTGTGTGTTAGTGTGTGTGTTTTCAGAGAGAGAGTGGTTGTAGAGAGAGAAAGAGAGAGGTGTGTGTGAATTAGTGACGGTGTTGGAACGTGATGAGATTGAATATGAGGGACACACGATCTCATCACACGCAGATATAGGGGCTGTATCTATATCTATTTATTATTTTATTTACGTTTTATTAATATTAATTTAACTAGCTTTACACCGTGCCACTGTTGCTGTTGCTGAGCGCTACGTCAAATATTTTTCACTCCTTAAAACAAAACATTACTATAGTTTTGCTTGGAAAAATAAGGTAAAAATATGTGAAGATTGTAAGTTTGATTTTTAGGGGAAAACTGTAACTTCTCAGGACCAATAAGCGAGTGCTAGGTTAGGCAGTTGCCTGACACGAAAAAAAATACTATCGAGTCAACCAATAAAAACTGAAGACTACCATAGGTTTGCGAAAAATACTAAAATGATGGCAAGATTGTAATTTTGAACTTGGGGGAGGGGGTCGTAATTTTGACTAGGGTAAAATCGTAATTTGTCAAAAGCTACAACGATTGCAAGATTGTAATTTTGAGCTGGGGGTAAAATCGTAGTTTGTCAAAAACTATAACGATGGCAAGATTATAATTCTGAATTGGGGCACCTGCTTTCCACTATTCCTTGGCATGCTTTTTAAATATATATACAACGGGTGTTAAGACTGCAATTTTGAGCTGAGGTAAAATCGTAATTTGTCAAAACTACAAATAATGGTAAGATTGTAATTTTAAATTGGAGACAAAATCATAATTTATTCAGACCAATAGAGGAGTGTTAGGCGCCTGCCTTGCACTATTCTTTGACATCATTATTAAATATTAAATTTATATATTTATATATACACAATTGATTAATTGTTTATTCAAAAAATATTGTTTTATTGTTTATTTGTTTGTTTGTTAATTGATTTAAAAGGTTTTTATGGAGATGTGTGATAATTCTTTGCTGTGAGATATCTATGTGTCATATGATCTTGATGTTGGTACCAAATGAATGACTCACTGGTTTAGATTAAATACATAGAAGTTTGTGTTTAAATATATAAAGATTCAAAAGAGTTAAATATTCATTTCGAAAAGCAAATAATCTAAGGCTCGTCACGTGAGATAAATTACCGACTAAGTTTATCTTTGGGTTATTATTTATTTATTTTTAAGCGTATGCCTGAAGTTATGCTTGACTCGCTTGTTATTTATATTTATATATTATATAAATAAATTATAGTATAATGTTATATAAAATAAAAAATATATTTTATGATATATTAATGAAATTATATTTAATTATCTTAAATAAAAATTTATTTAAAAGACAATTTATTATTATATGTAATTTAATGTAATATAATATGTAATTTCAATCATATGAAAAACATATATATGTATGTGCTACGTTGTTTGAAAAAAAAAAGTATATTTATGTGTTACATATTTCAGTATTCAATCCGTATAATAACGGGTTATCATGGTACCTTAGTGTTACTTATTAACATATGTTAGTTTTTTTTTTGGTAAATTACACTTTTCGTCATTTATGTTTGTATCGAATTGTCATGGATAGTCTTTAACTTCAATAATTACAGTCGCAATCCTTTATCTGAAAAAACCCACTACAACATACGTCCTATAGCATTAATCTGGTTAAAATTTTCAGTTAACTTTAGTCACATAAGGGTAATTTAGTCTTTTTACCAGTTACTAAATCATTTAAGAAATATTTTAATAAACAACACAAAAATAATACCTAAAATTCATTCTCCCTCTAAACACTATAAGTCCCTCTCTCTCTAAACAACTAGATCTGGCAATCACCAACAAACCCGTCACCACCATTTAAGAACCCTCTTATAATAATCCCAAAATTTGATTTCTTTAATCATAGTTAATGATGAAGATGTTTTTTTTTTTTTTTTTTTTTTTTTTTTTGCTCTTTAATCCTTAACATGTGTGAAAATTGAGGATGTTTCACACTTTTTAACCATTTATATTTTAAACCTATTTAGGAAGCGAAAGGATTATTTTATTACTATTATATCACTTAATGAGATAACTACTAAATATATAAGTACTAGGTTATAACCCCGTGTATTACACGGGTTAGAAAAAAAATGTAATTTTAGTTTTTACATACTAAATAATAAAACAATATATCTTTAAAAACCTCATTTATTATACGGGTTGAATAAATGTAATTTTATATATTAAATAATAAAAAAATATTATTTTTTTAAGAAACTCGTGTATTGTAATTTATATACCAAATAATAAAAAAGTTAAATATTGAAAAACTCTATGTATTACACGAGTTGAATAAATGTAATTTTAGATTAATAGCATATTAAATAAATATAATTTTGGATTAATAGTGTATTAAATAAATATAATTTTGGATAAAGTCTTATATATAAATTTTAAGTAATCAATATATTTGATAAATAATAAAAATACTAATAATAGTAAAAAATCTAATTTATATACTAAATAATAAATATAAAAGAAAGGCGGAAAACCCCAAAAATAGGTGCCTTCAATGAATGATACGTGTCACATATATGTTTCTTTTATTATATAGTACATATAGATATAGATGTTCACATCATCGGTTGTTTCAATCGATAACATAATTTGTTTTCATATCATGGATCGATAACCAACACTACAAATGTGACAAACAACACTATAAAAAGGGAGGTGGATATGAAATACCGAGTATAAAGTTAACCGAATAGACTATAAAGAAATTGAACTAAACAATCATGGAATACATCGGCCCATTGATGATTTATCATCACGCCACTTTATATTTATGAATTATATTTAGTAATAGGTTATCTATAATAATTAGAAAAAATTAAACTAAAATAATAATTATCTATAAGAGATGGCTTAATATAATGACAAGTGTCCCTAAAGTGGTTTCTTTTATTATATAGTATAGATTTTTTAAACTCATATATGCATGTAAATTTACATATGTTTCAGTTTTATTTTATTCATTTTTTAACGGCAAATTTGGATCATTGGCGGATTACTGTAGTATCATCGTGCCATCAAGGTAACCACCTGATCATGTCCATCTTCACTAGGCTATAACGCTAATACACCAATTCAGGAGAAAACCTAATAAGTCTATAACCCCCCACCCCACTCCATTGTGTATATTGAACCCAAGATCTAATGGTCCCTAACCTTTATCTCATCACTAAAATGTCACTAGTCTATAATATGAGGGCGTTTTATTTATTAATTATAAGGTATTTACGAAGTTTATTTGATATTTGTAACCATATATTTGTATGGTAGACAAAGTTACGGAAGGCTTGCTTTTCGATTTAGCTTATGAAATTGAAAATGACAAGTGACAACGACTTCAAAGAATAAGATGGTGGGGGCATGTTCGCTTCTGGATCAAATCTGTTATAAAATTCTTTTTACGAGGACCATTTTCTTATTTAATTTTTTTACACCTAATTTTAATTTTTTTTTCGAGGTTTTACACCTAATTTTATACTTGTGAAATTTATTCTCGTTATTTTTTTTTTCGAGGTTTTACACCTAATTTTATACTTGTAAAATTTATTCTCATACCATTTCTTGTTATGTCTGGAACTGATGAAACACATACAAACACAAACAATAAACATAATGAAAGCAAAACACAAGAGATTTACGTGATTCGATCGGTGTAACGTATGATCACAGGACTACAACTAGTACTCTTTATGTAGATACTCTAGGAATTACAAAGTCCCTAGAAGTTAATTTATACAAAATAGATTAGGGTAAATAGCTTTGAGAACAAAAAAATATTTTTGTGTGAGAGTCAAACACCATATCACTAAACCACTGAGTCATGATATTAGACATTTTTATAACCTATAAAACTCACAACCATAAATCTCTCTCACTTCGACACTATTTGTAAAACCAAATAAATTTATATTCATACATAAAGATATTAAATCATTTATCTTATAGTGAAGAATCTACACAATACTATATATTGTGACAACACATAAAACAATATACTGAACCATAATCAAATTAACTGACAAAACCGAACCGAAAAAACCGAATCAAATCAAAAACCGGTGGGTCGATTGATGGTTTTTCTGAAAACCAAAAGTAGCGAGTTGGTTATGGTTATGGTGGGTATGTAAACATTGATAACCATAACCGAACCGAACCGACATATAATAAATCTTTTGTAGTATTTAAAATTTTCACTATTTTTTTAATATATGATTGTTTATTTGAATTTATGGAATATATCTTATCACTTTATTTGAATGTTCGGTAATAATCAATATTAATATTATAGATTATATGTATTTTTCATACTATGCAATATACTAATATATACAAATATGCAATAACAATTTATTCCATGTTAAAAAAAATTAAGCTATTTTTAGCTAGGCTAAATACACGGTTACCACCCACAACCGACCCGCTATAACCATTAAAACCGATTAACCATAACCACTATAGTCGATCGGTTATGGTTATGGTTATCCGTTAACCGGCATCGTAGTTATGGTTATGGTTTTAGGCCAAAACCGACCCATGCACACCCCTAGTAAAAGTATAAAACTAAAATATATATAAATAAATTAGTTTGATATTCTTTTATATACACAAAATGTAAGAAGTATTATATTTTAAATAATATGAATTGTTGGTCATGACACTAAACTTTTGTTCATAACTAGTGGGATTCTCGTGCTTCGTAACGGGCTTTTGGTCGGTATCAGTTTTGTTCTTTATGGTACTGGTACGATACAGGTACAGTAGAAGCTTTATAAAATAATACACTTGGGACCACCAAAATTTATTAATTAAAAGAGTTATTAATTAATCGATAAATTAATAATTATTAATTTATATATTAATTAATATTTTATTAATTTATAGTAGAATACTTAGTTTACAAACACCTTTCAAGCTTTCACTTAATTATTGTATACAATGCAGGTATATCAAATGAACGGCCCAATTTGAAAGAAACCTTCAATCTCCCACCTTATTATGCTTCTTGTGTTCAATGTATTAGAAGTCTTTTGGAGGGTTATGAATTAGGGGTTCCAAATCCAGCAAAAATAAATGTATTAGATGCAATGAATCTTGCAATTTCAGCATGGACTATGGATGTTCATGCAAATACAATTGCGAACTGCTTTCGTCATTGTAAACTTCGATCAACAGATAACATGACTTTTGAGAACTCAGATGAAGGTGGTGAAAGCACTCAAGAACTCCAGAAGCTATTAAAGCTACAATGGAGCCCCCTTCGCGAAACGAAGCTATTAAAGCAGCAATCACATTGAACAATTTCTTGTTGAGCTGTGAGAAAACAACACCAGAAGTTCTTACCATGCTAAGGAAAATTAGAGACGAGATTCAAGGGGAAATTGATTTCAACAAAAAACAAAAGACAATTGAGTCATTTTTCAAGAAACCTTCATAAATCATTCATGTAATATGCTATATATAAGGAATTATTAATTTATATTTTATATGGGGTCTAAAGAAATTATCAAAAATGTATTATCTTATAATTTTAGCGAATTATTAATTTAGCACCCTATCCCCGAGTCGGGACCGGCAAAAAATATTATCTTAGAGAGTTTATTAAATAATCGAGTATTAATTTATCTAGTTTCTACTGTACTTGGTATAGCAATTATACTTGAACGTCGATAAAACTGTAAAGAAAATACGAGTACCGATGTTGTTAAGATATTCGATTCGTCACGGCAAAGAACACAAAAAATAAGTTATATTTGTTCCGTCCGATTTTGAATGAAACGATTATCGAAAAATCGATAAAATCAAGCACGTCACAATGGTTTTTATGAATTTTATAACGCGTCATGTTATATATTTAAAAATGACACAAATGTATAAACGATGTATAACAAAAACTAAATTGAGTGGTAGTTATAATAACATGTAAGTTTGTGATTCGATTGCTTGTACATTATTATTCATAACTTAGTTTAATGAAAGTTATATAAAAACGTAGATGAAAATAAGTATATCAAAAGGGCATGCCCGAATTTTATAAGATATCATATATTAAAAGTTATTAGACCAGAAAAAATATGTTAAAGTTATTAATTATAATAAAATAACAAAAAATAAAATGCATATATAAATTTAGTGTTGTGTGATAATGTTTGCACTCATCTTATATTTTGTCTTATGTATATATTTATATATACTTGTATAATATACTAATTTTCACTATGTTATATGATATTAGTATTTGGTACAGATCATCTATATGTGAGACAAAAAACTAGACAACTTATTTTAGCTCTATACATAAATATTGTTTTATATAACTCTTGCTACATTTTTTTAAGTTAAGGGTATTAATGGGTGTAACATCTTTATCTCCTTTCGAAACAGGTAATGTTTATCCTTATCTCATCTCATCTTTCCTAGATTGATAGATTCCGCTATAAGTAGAAACTTATCGGGTATGTTTGTTTGTTTGGTTGGTTAAAATACTCCAAAATCGATTGTAAGGAAAACAAATCTATAATTCATACGACATTTCACATTATGAGTAAGTTAAGTGTATGTGCACTGGCAGGGGATATAACGTCGTTTTTTGCCCCATAACGTCGTTCGTGCCGGGGAACACCGCCCCGGACAACGCAATGTGGGGGGATGGATGAATCCAGCGAAAATTATAACGGCTCAAATTTGTAGTGTTTCGATGTTGACCGTTTAATAACGGTAATATTGATAAAAAAAATTTCTTAAATTTCTTATAATCTATACACACACAAATCAGTCTACCATCCTACACCCAATATTCTTAAATTTAAATATATATATATATATATATATATATATATATATATATACACAAACTGTTCTTAAATTTATTTCTTAAATTTTTGCAATGGCTTCGCCTCCGTTAGATGATTCATTCATCGATCTCTACCAAAGATTTTTTTCCTACAACTACGAGGAGGAGGAAACGGTTACGAGTGCGTGTGCCCTAGCAGTTCAAGCCATGCATCAAGTAAATTGTTCTCCTCCGCACCCGATATTGAGGAGAACATACGTTTTGTGAGTTCGTGAAGCCGCAAATGAACGTTTAATTAAGGATTATTTCGATCCTACATCGGTTCATGGCCCCGATGTTTTTAGGCACCGATTTTAGATGAGCAAAAGGTTATTTTTGCACATTAAGGATGATTTGGAAGGTAAGTATGACCACTTCAAGCAAAGAATTGACCCGAGAGGATATCTAGGATTCACCGCAATTCAAAAGGTAACATTCGCGTTACGTGTACTCGCCTTCGGAAACACGTACGACATCAACGACGAGTACTTGAAGACGACGGAAAAAACAACACGCGACTCATTGACATATTTCTGCTACGGTATATTTTTACTTACTCGCATAGTTTATATAAAATTTAAAAAAAATAAATACGTTTAAACATATTCATATTTTTTAGGTATATGCCAATTATATAGAAAACGTTACTTACTTGAGAAACCTGACATGGAACGATCTTTAACAAATATACGAGGTGCATTTAGAAAAAACATGGAATACCCTGCGTGATCGGTAGTTTGGACTGTCGTTAATGGTGTTGGCATAATTTTCCAACCGCATGGCGATGTCAACTCACACGCGGTGACTAGAAAGGGCCAGCGTTAGTTTTACAAGTAGTTGCCTCGTACGACCGTTGGGTTTGGCCGGCCTTCTTTTGTCTTGTCGGGTATATGAACGACATTAATACTTTCAAGTTTTCATCATTGCTAGAGGGTTACATTTCCGGTACGATACCGAAAGCCGGGTTTCATGCAAACAGGAATAACTACGATCATGGATATTATTTGGGCGATGGTATATACCCGGAGTATTCAAATATAGTAAAAACATTTTCTGAAACGCTTGATATGAAAAGACAATATTTTAAGAAACTATAAGAGTTTTCGCGAAAGGAAATCGAGAGGTGTTTTGGGGTCCTTCAACAACGATGACATTTTATTAGAAATCCTTGTTGTATGTTGTATAAAGAAAGAATTAGAATGGTGATGTCTGCTTGTATCATAATGCATAGTATGATTTTAGAAGACGAAGGAAAAGCAATCTGCCTAAATTATTTTTCGGAAGATGTTGTTGATGGAACGCAAGCAACGACGGAGGAGAGAATCTTAAACGGCCAACTATTGCGTTCAAGGGAGTTAGTAGGAGGCATTATCCGCCATGTGGCGGTCCAATCAGCCTCTGGGCATTATGAAACATTTGTTTAAAATGAGTTTAGTGGTATAATGTCCCATCCGATGATTACCTAATTATTATTATTTTAGTTAAAACTAATAATATTTTAGTAATAAATAATAAAACACATAATACTACTCGTCTTAATTTCCGTCTTCGCTTTCGCCATTCTCATCATCTTCGTCTTCCTCGACATCCGCTTCTTCTTCACCCTCGTTTGGAATATACTGATCCGACCAAGCGTGTTGAACCAAATCAACCACTATCGCAGTATGTGCGGCTTCAGACCACATTTCATGCACATTCTTCACTCTGTCTTCCATTGTTGCTTGGAAGTATGCGTAAAAATAAACGTTTACTCATCCGGAAACGACACCTAAAAACTTATGGGTTTGGGTAAGTAGGCGCTTCATCGAAGTAATATTTCATCAACCGATTGTTTGCCGAACGTCGGTCTCGTTCGATATATTATCTTGGTAAAATTTCACGTTGAGGCCGGCTACAATGCTTCATATACCACGGCGCGAGTTCGAACGCACTCGTAACTACCTCTTGCTCGACCTCCTCATCGGTCGAGTCACCCTTATCCGCTAAAAACTCTTTGTAATAAAAATTTGTAACGGACGACAAGGTGTGGGGGAATCCATTTTTCATAGAAATGGTTTGTAGTGTGAGGTTGTATATGTAGATTTTGGTTTTTGGTTTGTATAAAATAGGGTGTAAGGTAAGTATATATATATAAGTCAAACAAAAAAATAATCTATCCTTTAATTTGACCGTTGGCAACGGTCCATTGCCAAAAAAAATCACCATCAGGCGTTTAAAAAAGGACGCCCCAAGCAATTTTTCAACAAAAAAACGCCCCTGAGGGCGGTCAATGGGCGTGTTTGGGCGTTTTTAAGGGAAAAAACGCCAAAAACTCTCCACTATGGGTGATCTTACCACTACGGATGGTCTAATAAGTAATAATTTAATGTAATAATTGCTTTTTTTTTTTTAGAAAAACTAGTTGATTACGAAATATGATCGAAGTCCACTGAAAGAAAATGACACACCCTCAAAACATAACCTTGTGTTCAGGTGCTTTGAGACAAGAAAATGGATAGACCAAGTGTTACATCATGTGATAATGCATTATTCATGTACCACTCAAATTTAACCTTTTTTATTTTTTTTTTTTCCTTTATGATGAAACGCTTTTCTGCGGTGCTAAAAAGTTTATATAGTGTGTGTATCATTTTATTGGTGCATAAATTATTCTTTACAATAAAACACAAACAATATATCATAGGTGCACTTGAATGAATTATCATAAACTAGGCAGTGGCGGATCTAGAAAATCCGTCAAGCCGTAACGTTTTATAAATAAGCCGTAACAAAATCGAGAAAACCTCAAATTTTTCCAAAATTTACACTAATTTTTCCAAATTTTTCCGCGCCAAGCCGTAGCGGGTGTTGCCCCCCAGCATAAGGTAGCTCCGCCCCTGAAACTAGGATTGTTTATCACAAACTAGGTTTTGATGGTCTAAAACTTTTACGGTTCCATTCATGGTTTCTGATCTGAAAACCAGGTTTAATAGCTCGGTTTATTACCGACTACTTATCTTATTATTTATCTTATATTTAAGAACTAGTACCAAGACCCACACATTCCGACGGACTTGTAATCGTATACATAATTTAGGTAAACCACATGTGACGGACCCGTAAAATTCTAATGATTGATTGAATGAGTTTTTTGAAAGGCCAACAAAAAAAATTCATAACCCAAAGGAGCTAACAACACTTAGCCCACAGGCCACACCAAACCAAATACACAATACATAACATTAAAACCCCCAGGTTATCTTACTCAAACATACACCACTGCTCCCATGACATTTCTTGGCCTTTTGCTTGACTTCGACCCAAAGAAAAACTTTCTTGTTTCTACATTTCCAAATGCACCAGAGGGCGATTTGGACTACGGAGTATATCGCCTTTTTCCAGCGTCTCGAACCATTAGCTTGGGTGTGGATGTTAAGAAGGTCTTTAAGACTGAAAATAAAGAACCTTGGACACCTGGTCCACAGGGCCACAAAGTCCCATATGAGCTGAGCGAAACAACAATCCACGAATAAATGGCACGTCGTCTGCCAATGATCTCTAGATCAAGTGGTGGAGGGCTTGCATTTCTCTTGAGAGATGCAGGTTCGACTCCCACTTGGTGCAGAGTGAGACATTGGTGGGCAATGATAGGAGACCCATGGAAACCTGGGTTGGATCCTTGAGCCAAACGGGTATAATTTCATTGTCGTGCCTACGGGCGGGTGGGTTACCGGGTTTTCCCCGGAATTGGTGATGGACTCGGGTTACTCTCGGAGTACTCCGTTTGTCCAGTGGGTGCCCTGAGAATGCTCGGAATTGAGTTTGTTGACCGTTCAAAAAAAATGGCACGTCGTTTCAGCCCCCAACTCACATAGCCTGCACGTTTCTTCTCTGTAGAGCCACCATGGTCCGGATCCTATCTAGCAAAACTCTCCAAACGAAGAAGTTTACCTTTAACGGAACCCACTTGTTCCACTCGAACCCGACTCCTAAATCTGGATATCTGGCTGCTTGAAGCTTGTTCCCCAGACTCTTAACCGTAAAAAAAACATGATGGTTCTACTTCTAGGCTCCATCTCCAGGCGTCCGATCCTTGTTCGATTTCAACCAACATCAATTCGTATGTAAGCTCATCAATCTGATACAATTCTTCCGTGTTAGCCGGTTCGCGAGTCCACATAAATTTTATAGAAATGATACCATTTTCTAATGTCAGTCTCTCCACTACTGTTGCACACTTATGTTTCACACTACTAACCGAAACATTGACGGGGCGAGTGCACTCCCTTACCCTCTTAAAAGCTCCGCCCATGGCCCCGAGTGCACCCCCTTACCCTCTTAAAAGCTCCACCCAATTCAACTTCGTTTATGTTTATTCTAAATGGAAAAAGTGGTAAAAGAATCTATAATGGGCTCAAGGCTTTATTTAAAGCCCAAGTTTAGGCCCGCCCAACTCATCCCTATTATTTTGATGTACTTTTTAATCAGATGCACTATTTACAAAAAAGTTTAAAAAAAGAAATTGATTAAAAAACAATTATTGTTTAATCTAAAAATTGAAAGTTTTACAAAAAAAAAAAAGTAGCATTAACTAGTATCTTATTATATGGCTATAATTACATTACATTACATATAACTACAAAACCAATGTGGGAGAATAGTGTCAGGTTTGTTACCTAGCACTCTCTCATTGGTCATAGAAAGAGTTGAGAGGGAAAAAGATCATTGTATCCTCATATGCATTGCACATAACAATTAACTGAGATTTCTAAACAGGTTTGGTCTAAATGACAAAGCGTGCAAGATTTTGAAAGGTTAAGGACACCGCCTGTAAACTTTTGGCTAAAAAGACAACGCCTGCAATTTGATATAAACATAGAGGACAAAACTTGTAATTTACTCGTTTTTTTAGTAATAAATGTATTTGATAATTCTTATGTATAAGTTTTTATTTTTTTATTAGTAGTATTTTTTATTTAGCATTCAGTTTGATTTTTTATAATAACTTACATTCATTAACTTACAAAAATCTAAATTTGCATCTATTTTTTTAACATTCCAAGTCATTTGCCCGCGCATTGTGATGATACGTTACCGTGGGCGTTGGATCGGTATTGATTCGGTTAGTACCGGTATAATTCATGCACTTGGTATAGAAATCAGCACGTGTTTTACATCAACCGAAAACAGAAACTGGTATTGACACCAATTGTAATGCTCGAAGCATTTTGTTGATAATAATAGTTTCATCGATTATATAGACATATTTTAGAATTCGATAAGTTAATAGATAGTTGAATTGAATAACTTTTTTTTAGTTATGTGTCGTGTACATTTCAAGCATTCTATCATTTAATAATATCTATTTATGTTGATATTATTTTGACTATTGCGACAAATATTACTAGACCAAATATGTAGTTAAAGCCATATATTTTAGTTAGTTATGGATAAGTTCTAAAACATTAACCAATATTTTATTTCTTACTTCCTATAGTTGGCTAGAATAAAAAAAAAAATAGTAAAGCCCATAACCTACAACCTATAGTAGCTTTTGAATATCTCTGGTTAGAAGGAAATACACCCCATCTTCCTCATCATACATTCCTTGAATTCTGGGATTTGACAATTTTACTCAATCACAAAAATTTCATCTATAAAACCAACCTAAATTCATAATATATATGCATACACAATCAAAACTTTTTGTTTATCCCAAACATACTCCCTTTGAATCACCACCGTGACCCACTGTGAGGACCGCCGCCATATCGACGTCGCCGTCCGTTCGCACCTCCACCGCTGCCGCCTCTATGTAAGCTAGCGACTGCCGCGGTTACCACCTCGTTCCACTCTTTGAGGTAAACGAACAGATTACCTCTCTTTAAATTGTTTGATTTGTCGGGTTAAGACTTGGGTTTGGGCTGGGTTGTTATGTTTTTTTTTCCGGCGATCGGGGGTTAGGGGGAGTTTTCGTTTTTGTCTCTTTATAAGATATGTCGATTTGTGTATCTGGGTTAACTATTGCTGGGGTGTTGTGTGTGTGTATTGAGGTGGTGTTATATGTTATTTGTGTCATATGTGTATTAAGAGAGAAGTGGCAAGCTAATCCATTGAAATACGAATTGTTAGACAAATATTGAATTTAATCTTTGTCATATTCTAAATAAATGATGTCCAAATAGTATTACTACTAATGAGTTTATAATTATAATAATCAGTCTCGCTTATGTTTTGTGTATTTTATGAGTCTGTAACCAAATGAATGATTTGTAGATATTAAAACTAAGAAACTATTATAATAATCTTTATTCAATTTGCAAAACGTATACATAGTTTTATGAATTGTTTCCTTTATTACTTGTTTTTAATAAAGATAAACTGGTAAATCATGTTATGAATGGTTAAGAAAATTAATAATTTGTAACTATTTTTGTTTCTAAGGACTTTACCAATCTGTAATTTGGGTGCAAGTTTTGAGTTAACAAATCGTGTTATTATATATATATATATATATATATATATATATGAGTATGTCTGTATTAAATATATGTGTATATATGTACTAGAGGTGTATTAATTATATCGTATAGTATAATACGAGACGCTTAAATTAATTATTGTGAATGTTGAACCAAAAGCGTGTTTTATTATTGGGTAAGTCTAGTCCGCGGTCGCCAGGGAAAAAAAAAGGGGAAAAGAAGAAGATGCTTTTGATTTAAATAAAGACGTAATAAAACTAATCTCAAGATACGGGATTTAGGTTTGCATATTTTGAGGACGACTTGATTTGTGGATTTTTACGTTGTTTGCTAAGCTAAGGTACGGATCCTTTTTCATTTTCATCAAAGTATAACTTACGGTACGGATTCTTTGGTCTTACCCTCATAGTATTAAACTGTATCCGATACTTTGTGGTACGGATTCCTATTTCTGACGTTGTAGTATTTTTATCATATCCGTCACTTTGCAGTACGGATTTTCGTGTGTTCCTGTTAGTCGTTTGATATGTGATGCGTTATCTGAATCAGTATGGAATTGTTTGTATGATTATTAGTGTGATGTAACATGCCATACCTCAGACTTGTACTCATGGTTGCATGTTCCTATTAATATTATTTTCAGTTGGTTGTAAACTATTTACATGGCCTTAGTTTTGTACTCAGTCACCCGAGCGTCTGGCTTGCCGTTTGGGCGTCAACGGCATGGCACTTATCGTGGCAGTGCGTAATAAAAGTTCACGGCGTCTCTAGTTTGTGCTCGTGTAGCGCCTTGGCCCCTAGAGGCGTATAGATCGATCTTAGTTCCGAGTTTGAGTTTGTTGTGTGGAGATGGAATAATGGGTGAACGCCACACTCACCATCTCATAGGTACATGGACTAGCTAGCTGTGTACCAGTCTGTTTTTGGCTCTGGGTGCTTCGCTATTACATGACTTATTGTTGTGACGTTCAAGGTCACCTAATTAACATATGCATTTGATACGTTTGTGATATGATATGATCCGTCCGCTACTGTGCCAATTATACCTTAGACGCATATTTCTAATTTGGTTAACATCTCCTTCAGTTTAATTATTGTACCCGTATTGATTTGTTATTTCAATATCGTTTTGTGTTTCTTTCTGTTCGTCCATCCTTACTTGTACTATTGTTCTTTCCGTTACTGAGCAATTCTTTGGCTCAGCCGTAGTTTCTTTTCTGTGTTTTTCATGTCTTGTTTACAGGTAATCAGGGATAATATGGGGAATCAGTAATGAGAGACTAATGGATGTTCAAGAGTATTTTAAGACTCTTTATTTTGTTAAATCATGTACTTTTAAATGAACTTAAGACTTAAGGTATTTTGAGACATGTATGTCACCTTGAATCCTATCTTTTATTAAGTGGATGTGTTTTGGTTATGATATTCGTAATAGTGATGCTCCGACCTGCCACGGGTTGGGGTGTTACTGTTATGGTATCAGAGCCAAGGCTCTTTCCTGTAGAAAACTTAAACCTTAATAACAAAACACGTGAGGTAATGGGTAGACATCGGATTAGGGTTTCTCTTTACCACTTTTCCGCTTAATGTAAAATCTCAATGCTTATCTGGAAGTCTTCTTTTCAGATGGCTCCTAAAAGACGTGTGAACACTCGTCGTGGGACTAATACCTCAGACGGCACTCCTCTTGAGGCTCTTGTTGCTAACGCCGTCAATACAGCTATTGCGGGTTTAGTTCCTAACTTATTACAGCAGTTACAACAAATGAATCATGGAGGTAACCATAATGGACCACCACCAGGAGGTAACCACAACGGACCACCACCAGGAGGTAACCATAACGGACCACCACCAGGAGGTAACCACGACAGGCCACCTCCCGGAAATACTGCTAACCCTCCTGTTAGCATCCATCAATGGCTTGCACACTTCCAAAAACAAAAGCCAAAATCATTTAGTACTGCTACTACACCAGTTGAGGCGGAAAACTGGATCGCTCATATCGAGAAATTGTTCGAAGTGTTGGGCGTTGATGATGTGTTCAAAGTCAGGCTTGCTACTTATAAATTGGAGGACGATGCTCATAGGTGGTGGAAGATCTTGAAAAGTTCTCATGGAGGAGATAATTACGCAGCTACACTCTCATGGGATGAGTTTCGCTCATTATTTTATCAGCAGTATTTCACTGATGCTGATCGTAGTGAATACCTGAGAGAATATTCGTCCATCATGCAGAGAAATGATGAGCCTATCATGGAATTTAAGAATCGTTTCTGTCGCTTGGTTAGTTTTCTAGGCCCCGCCGCTGGCACGATAGAGCAGCAGACAAACACTTTCAAGTGGGCGATATGTGACCGAGATAGGAAGTTTATCCTGAATCTTCGTTTCAATGACATTAATGAGATTGTTGACGCAGTTAAGAACTTGGATAACGATAAGAAGCATCGTCAGAAGGCGTTTGATGATAGCCGCAAACGCCTAAGGGAAAATAATCAGGATCACTCTTCTTTTCGTGCTGGAAACGATCAGTCCTTGGCACCCCGAGACCGTAAACATCGTTCTGATAAGAATCTCAACAATCAATCACGAAATGGGGGAAATCGAAATCAAAATTTTAAGCCTGCACAAAACCAAGCACAACAGAATCAGACCCCCATTAGAGCACAACAAAACCCACAACCGAACCGTGATCCTCCTTGCGCCACTTGCGGGAAACCTCACAAAGGTATTTGTCGCCGAGCTGAAGGCCTTTGTTTCAAATGTGGAGATGCAGGACACATGATTAAAGCTTGCCCTCAGCTTGCCCCTAAAGCCAATACCGGGGGTAATGCTAGACCTGCTGTGGGAGGACGTGTGTTCGCGCTGACAGCTGATGACGCAGCAAATGCTCCAGGTACGGTTTCTGGTTATTTACGCATTGGTGAACGTGATATCTATGCCTTGTTTGATACTGGTGCAACACATTCTGTGGTATCTCTCTTATTTGCTAAGCACTTGATGACTAGGCCTACTACTTTAGAGTATCCTTTAGTGATATCTACTCTCTTAAGAAATTCTATTATCATCTCTCATGTTTATCGAGATTGTCCGATCCAAATCGCGTCCATTATTCGTCCCGCAAATTTGTATCCCATTCAGATGAATGACTTTGATGTTATTCTTGGCATGGATTGGCTCTCTCGGCATAACGTCTCGATTGAATGTCAGACTCGCCGCATTCTTTTTGGAAATCCTCAGCGTCCTGAATTCATTTATCAAGGGACTCAACCTCGTAAGCCATTGAAAATGATCTCTGCATTTAAGGCCCAAAAGTTTCTTTCACACGGGTGTGTAGCATTCCTTGCTTCGATAAAAGCTACATCGTCGAATGAGCCCAACATCTCCGATTATCCAATTATCCGTGAGTTTCCGGATGTATTTCCTGAAAAGCTGCCTGGACTCCCACCAGATCGCGAAGTGGAGTTCACTATTGATCTGATTCCTGGTGCTGAGCCGATTTCTAAAGCACCGTACCGTATGGCGCCTCTAGAGCTCAAGGAGCTCAAAGAGCAGTTGCAAGAGTTGTTGGAACTTGGTTTTATTAGACCAAGTGTCTCGCCTTGGGGCGCACCGGTTTTGTTCGTGAAAAAGAAGGATGGTTCTATGAGACTTTGTATTGACTATCGAGAGTTGAACAAAATCACCATTCGGAATCGATATCCGCTACCTCGCATCGATGATCTGTTTGATCAACTTCAGGGTGCTAAATGTTTTTCTAAGATCGATCTAAGGTCTGGGTATCACCAGCTGAAGATCAAAGATTCAGACATTCCTAAATCAGCTTTCCGCACTCGGTACGGTCATTATGAGTTTTTGGTTATGCCATTCGGATTAACCAATGCTCCAGCTGTTTTCATGGACCTAATGAATCGAGTCTTTCACGAGTTTCTCGATAAATTCGTCATAGTCTTCATCGACGATATTTTGGTCTATTCTAAGAGCAAGGAAGAACATGAGTACCATCTTCGTACCGTACTTGAAATTTTACGACAGAAGAAGCTTTATGCAAAATTTTCGAAGTGCGAGTTCTGGTTAGACCAAGTAGCTTTCCTTGGTCATGTGGTTTCCGCTGAAGGTATTTCAATGGATCCTGCTAAGGTGGAAGCAATCACTAAATGGCCTACACCTACCTCAGTCACCGAGGTTCGCAGTTTTCTTGGCCTCGCCGGATATTATCGCAGATTTGTCGAAGGATTTTCAACCATAGCCTTACCTCTAACCCAACTTCTTAGAAAAGGGGTTAAGTACGCTTGGAACGATGATAGAGAGAAAAGTTTTCAGGAGTTGAAGAAAAGGTTGGTGTCTGCCCCGATTCTCACACTTCCATCAGGTACAGGTGGATATCAGATTTATAGCGATGCTTCGAAGAAGGGACTCGGGTGTGTTTTAATGCAACACAATAAGGTCATTGCTTATGCCTCACGCCAGTTGAAGCCGTATGAGGTTAATTATCCAACGCATGACCTCGAGCTTGCCGCCGTTATCTTTGCTCTAAAGATTTGGCGACATTATTTGTACGGAGAGACTTGTGATATTTTCACTGATCACAAGAGCTTGAAGTACATCTTTACACAAAAGGAGTTAAACATGAGACACCGACGTTGGTTAGAGCTTTTGAAAGATTATGATGCCAATATCCAGTATCATCCGGGAAAGGCTAATGTTGTTGCCGATGCTCTAAGCCGAAAGAGTTCTGGGACAATTTCATCTCTCCGATTGCAACCTCATATTCTAACTGATCTTGAAAAACTCGATATTGGTATCCATCTTGGTGACGCTGACGGTTATCTAGCCAGATTTCGGATTGAGCCTGATTTGATCTCGCGTATCAAGAGTGCTCAACAAGATGACGGAGAACTTTGGGCTATTATACAGAATTTGGAGGTTGGTAAGCAGTCAGAATTTCGAATTGATGAAAATGGGGTAGTTTGGTGTGGAAAACGGTTATGTGTTCCGAATGATTCCACCCTACGTGAATCATTGTTAGCTGAAGCTCATAGTTCACCATTCTCTATCCACCCAGGATCTACAAAGATGTATCGAGATCTTCGTCAGCACTTTTGGTGGAACGCTATGAAAGAAGATGTAGCCAGATATGTTAGCAGATGTCTTACTTGTCAACAAGTGAAGGCAGAACATCAGAGAGCCGGAGGTTTGCTTCAACCATTAGATATTCCGATATGGAAGTGGGATGACATTTCAATGGATTTTGTAACTGGTTTACCGAGGACGTTCAAGAAGAATGACACTATCTGGGTTGTAGTCGACCGGTTGTCAAAGTCAGCTCACTTTCTTCCGATTCAGCAGGGATTCAGTCAGTAGATTATCTGAAGTCTTTACTCAAGAAATCATTAGACTTCATGGTACCCCAGTCTCTATCGTGTCTGATCGAGACCCGCGGTTCACTTCACGCTTTTGGAAGGGATCTCAAGCCGCTTGGGGCACCAAATTGAGATTCAGCACGGCATTTCATCCTCAGACAGACGGTCAGTCAGAGCGCACTATTCAGACACTCGAGGATATGTTTCGAGCATGTGCTCTGGAGTGGACAGGAAATTGGGATGAATATCTTTGTCTTGTCGAGTTTGCCTACAATAATAGTTGGCAAGCTAGCATTGGTATGGCACCGTTCGAGCTTCTTTACGGACGGAAGTGTAGAGCACCTATTTGTTGGGAGGAAGTTGGTGAGAAAATAATTGAAGGACCCGAACTAGTGCAAGTTACCAATGAGAAAGTTGCTATCGCTAGGGAAAAGTTGAAGGAAGCGCAGAGTCGTCAGAAAAGCTATGCAGACCAACATCGTCGAGCTTTGGAATTTAATGTTGGTGAGCGTGTTTTCTTACGAGTTTCGCCTTGCAAAGGCGTTCGTCGTTTTGGAATCAAGGGAAAGCTTAGCCTAGATTCATCGGTCCATTTGAGATTCTTGAAAGAGTTGGTGAAGTTTCTTACCGTTTGGCATTGCCACCTCAACTATCGCACGTGCATAATGTCTTTCATATATCTCTCCTTAGGGGATATAATTACCATCCTTTACACGTTGTGAATTATCCTTATCATCTTATTCATGAGGACTTATCCCTTGAGGAGGAGCCCGAAGCTATTATTGACCGCCAAGAAAGAATTATGCGTAGGAAGACTATTCCTTTTGTTAAAGTTCTTTGGAAGAACCATTCTGAACGTGAAGCTACGTGGGAATTAGAAGACACGATCCGTTCTCACTATCCATATTTGTTTTCGTCTTAGTATGCTAAACTTCGATGTGTTGTAATCATGTACGACCTTGGGATTGTGCCCATTTTGTAACTTAGTGTTTTCGCTAATGTGTAATGTTTCGCTTACGCTTATGTGTGGTCTAAATTGTGTCCGTACCGGTTATCAGCATCTTGCAATTTCGAGGACGAAATTTTTTTAGGGGGAAAGAATTGTAATGCTCGAAGCATTTTGTTGATAATAATAGTTTCATCGATTATATAGACATATTTTAGAATTCGATAAGTTAATAGATAGTTGAATTGAATAACTTTTTTTTAGTTATGTGTCGTGTACATTTCAAGCATTCTATCATTTAATAATATCTATTTATGTTGATATTATTTTGACTATTGCGACAAATATTACTAGACCAAATATGTAGTTAAAGCCATATATTTTAGTTAGTTATGGATAAGTTCTAAAACATTAACCAATATTTTATTTCTTACTTCCTATAGTTGGCTAGAATAAAAAAAAAAATAGTAAAGCCCATAACCTACAACCTATAGTAGCTTTTGAATATCTCTGGTTAGAAGGAAATACACCCCATCTTCCTCATCATACATTCCTTGAATTCTGGGATTTGACAATTTTACTCAATCACAAAAATTTCATCTATAAAACCAACCTAAATTCATAATATATATGCATACACAATCAAAACTTTTTGTTTATCCCAAACATACTCCCTTTGAATCACCACCGTGACCCACTGTGAGGACCGCCGCCATATCGACGTCGCCGTCCGTTCGCACCTCCACCGCTGCCGCCTCTATGTAAGCTAGCGACTGCCGCGGTTACCACCTCGTTCCACTCTTTGAGGTAAACGAACAGATTACCTCTCTTTAAATTGTTTGATTTGTCGGGTTAAGACTTGGGTTTGGGCTGGGTTGTTATGTTTTTTTTTCCGGCGATCGGGGGTTAGGGGGAGTTTTCGTTTTTGTCTCTTTATAAGATATGTCGATTTGTGTATCTGGGTTAACTATTGCTGGGGTGTTGTGTGTGTGTATTGAGGTGGTGTTATATGTTATTTGTGTCATATGTGTATTAAGAGAGAAGTGGCAAGCTAATCCATTGAAATACGAATTGTTAGACAAATATTGAATTTAATCTTTGTCATATTCTAAATAAATGATGTCCAAATAGTATTACTACTAATGAGTTTATAATTATAATAATCAGTCTCGCTTATGTTTTGTGTATTTTATGAGTCTGTAACCAAATGAATGATTTGTAGATATTAAAACTAAGAAACTATTATAATAATCTTTATTCAATTTGCAAAACGTATACATAGTTTTATGAATTGTTTCCTTTATTACTTGTTTTTAATAAAGATAAACTGGTAAATCATGTTATGAATGGTTAAGAAAATTAATAATTTGTAACTATTTTTGTTTCTAAGGACTTTACCAATCTGTAATTTGGGTGCAAGTTTTGAGTTAACAAATCGTGTTATTATATATATATATATATATATATATATATATATGAGTATGTCTGTATTAAATATATGTGTATATATGTACTAGAGGTGTATTAATTATATCGTATAGTATAATACGAGACGCTTAAATTAATTATTGTGAATGTTGAACCAAAAGCGTGTTTTATTATTGGGTAAGTCTAGTCCGCGGTCGCCAGGGAAAAAAAAAGGGGAAAAGAAGAAGATGCTTTTGATTTAAATAAAGACGTAATAAAACTAATCTCAAGATACGGGATTTAGGTTTGCATATTTTGAGGACGACTTGATTTGTGGATTTTTACGTTGTTTGCTAAGCTAAGGTACGGATCCTTTTTCATTTTCATCAAAGTATAACTTACGGTACGGATTCTTTGGTCTTACCCTCATAGTATTAAACTGTATCCGATACTTTGTGGTACGGATTCCTATTTCTGACGTTGTAGTATTTTTATCATATCCGTCACTTTGCAGTACGGATTTTCGTGTGTTCCTGTTAGTCGTTTGATATGTGATGCGTTATCTGAATCAGTATGGAATTGTTTGTATGATTATTAGTGTGATGTAACATGCCATACCTCAGACTTGTACTCATGGTTGCATGTTCCTATTAATATTATTTTCAGTTGGTTGTAAACTATTTACATGGCCTTAGTTTTGTACTCAGTCACCCGAGCGTCTGGCTTGCCGTTTGGGCGTCAACGGCATGGCACTTATCGTGGCAGTGCGTAATAAAAGTTCACGGCGTCTCTAGTTTGTGCTCGTGTAGCGCCTTGGCCCCTAGAGGCGTATAGATCGATCTTAGTTCCGAGTTTGAGTTTGTTGTGTGGAGATGGAATAATGGGTGAACGCCACACTCACCATCTCATAGGTACATGGACTAGCTAGCTGTGTACCAGTCTGTTTTTGGCTCTGGGTGCTTCGCTATTACATGACTTATTGTTGTGACGTTCAAGGTCACCTAATTAACATATGCATTTGATACGTTTGTGATATGATATGATCCGTCCGCTACTGTGCCAATTATACCTTAGACGCATATTTCTAATTTGGTTAACATCTCCTTCAGTTTAATTATTGTACCCGTATTGATTTGTTATTTCAATATCGTTTTGTGTTTCTTTCTGTTCGTCCATCCTTACTTGTACTATTGTTCTTTCCGTTACTGAGCAATTCTTTGGCTCAGCCGTAGTTTCTTTTCTGTGTTTTTCATGTCTTGTTTACAGGTAATCAGGGATAATATGGGGAATCAGTAATGAGAGACTAATGGATGTTCAAGAGTATTTTAAGACTCTTTATTTTGTTAAATCATGTACTTTTAAATGAACTTAAGACTTAAGGTATTTTGAGACATGTATGTCACCTTGAATCCTATCTTTTATTAAGTGGATGTGTTTTGGTTATGATATTCGTAATAGTGATGCTCCGACCTGCCACGGGTTGGGGTGTTACTGTTATGGTATCAGAGCCAAGGCTCTTTCCTGTAGAAAACTTAAACCTTAATAACAAAACACGTGAGGTAATGGGTAGACATCGGATTAGGGTTTCTCTTTACCACTTTTCCGCTTAATGTAAAATCTCAATGCTTATCTGGAAGTCTTCTTTTCAGATGGCTCCTAAAAGACGTGTGAACACTCGTCGTGGGACTAATACCTCAGACGGCACTCCTCTTGAGGCTCTTGTTGCTAACGCCGTCAATACAGCTATTGCGGGTTTAGTTCCTAACTTATTACAGCAGTTACAACAAATGAATCATGGAGGTAACCATAATGGACCACCACCAGGAGGTAACCACAACGGACCACCACCAGGAGGTAACCATAACGGACCACCACCAGGAGGTAACCACGACAGGCCACCTCCCGGAAATACTGCTAACCCTCCTGTTAGCATCCATCAATGGCTTGCACACTTCCAAAAACAAAAGCCAAAATCATTTAGTACTGCTACTACACCAGTTGAGGCGGAAAACTGGATCGCTCATATCGAGAAATTGTTCGAAGTGTTGGGCGTTGATGATGTGTTCAAAGTCAGGCTTGCTACTTATAAATTGGAGGACGATGCTCATAGGTGGTGGAAGATCTTGAAAAGTTCTCATGGAGGAGATAATTACGCAGCTACACTCTCATGGGATGAGTTTCGCTCATTATTTTATCAGCAGTATTTCACTGATGCTGATCGTAGTGAATACCTGAGAGAATATTCGTCCATCATGCAGAGAAATGATGAGCCTATCATGGAATTTAAGAATCGTTTCTGTCGCTTGGTTAGTTTTCTAGGCCCCGCCGCTGGCACGATAGAGCAGCAGACAAACACTTTCAAGTGGGCGATATGTGACCGAGATAGGAAGTTTATCCTGAATCTTCGTTTCAATGACATTAATGAGATTGTTGACGCAGTTAAGAACTTGGATAACGATAAGAAGCATCGTCAGAAGGCGTTTGATGATAGCCGCAAACGCCTAAGGGAAAATAATCAGGATCACTCTTCTTTTCGTGCTGGAAACGATCAGTCCTTGGCACCCCGAGACCGTAAACATCGTTCTGATAAGAATCTCAACAATCAATCACGAAATGGGGGAAATCGAAATCAAAATTTTAAGCCTGCACAAAACCAAGCACAACAGAATCAGACCCCCATTAGAGCACAACAAAACCCACAACCGAACCGTGATCCTCCTTGCGCCACTTGCGGGAAACCTCACAAAGGTATTTGTCGCCGAGCTGAAGGCCTTTGTTTCAAATGTGGAGATGCAGGACACATGATTAAAGCTTGCCCTCAGCTTGCCCCTAAAGCCAATACCGGGGGTAATGCTAGACCTGCTGTGGGAGGACGTGTGTTCGCGCTGACAGCTGATGACGCAGCAAATGCTCCAGGTACGGTTTCTGGTTATTTACGCATTGGTGAACGTGATATCTATGCCTTGTTTGATACTGGTGCAACACATTCTGTGGTATCTCTCTTATTTGCTAAGCACTTGATGACTAGGCCTACTACTTTAGAGTATCCTTTAGTGATATCTACTCTCTTAAGAAATTCTATTATCATCTCTCATGTTTATCGAGATTGTCCGATCCAAATCGCGTCCATTATTCGTCCCGCAAATTTGTATCCCATTCAGATGAATGACTTTGATGTTATTCTTGGCATGGATTGGCTCTCTCGGCATAACGTCTCGATTGAATGTCAGACTCGCCGCATTCTTTTTGGAAATCCTCAGCGTCCTGAATTCATTTATCAAGGGACTCAACCTCGTAAGCCATTGAAAATGATCTCTGCATTTAAGGCCCAAAAGTTTCTTTCACACGGGTGTGTAGCATTCCTTGCTTCGATAAAAGCTACATCGTCGAATGAGCCCAACATCTCCGATTATCCAATTATCCGTGAGTTTCCGGATGTATTTCCTGAAAAGCTGCCTGGACTCCCACCAGATCGCGAAGTGGAGTTCACTATTGATCTGATTCCTGGTGCTGAGCCGATTTCTAAAGCACCGTACCGTATGGCGCCTCTAGAGCTCAAGGAGCTCAAAGAGCAGTTGCAAGAGTTGTTGGAACTTGGTTTTATTAGACCAAGTGTCTCGCCTTGGGGCGCACCGGTTTTGTTCGTGAAAAAGAAGGATGGTTCTATGAGACTTTGTATTGACTATCGAGAGTTGAACAAAATCACCATTCGGAATCGATATCCGCTACCTCGCATCGATGATCTGTTTGATCAACTTCAGGGTGCTAAATGTTTTTCTAAGATCGATCTAAGGTCTGGGTATCACCAGCTGAAGATCAAAGATTCAGACATTCCTAAATCAGCTTTCCGCACTCGGTACGGTCATTATGAGTTTTTGGTTATGCCATTCGGATTAACCAATGCTCCAGCTGTTTTCATGGACCTAATGAATCGAGTCTTTCACGAGTTTCTCGATAAATTCGTCATAGTCTTCATCGACGATATTTTGGTCTATTCTAAGAGCAAGGAAGAACATGAGTACCATCTTCGTACCGTACTTGAAATTTTACGACAGAAGAAGCTTTATGCAAAATTTTCGAAGTGCGAGTTCTGGTTAGACCAAGTAGCTTTCCTTGGTCATGTGGTTTCCGCTGAAGGTATTTCAATGGATCCTGCTAAGGTGGAAGCAATCACTAAATGGCCTACACCTACCTCAGTCACCGAGGTTCGCAGTTTTCTTGGCCTCGCCGGATATTATCGCAGATTTGTCGAAGGATTTTCAACCATAGCCTTACCTCTAACCCAACTTCTTAGAAAAGGGGTTAAGTACGCTTGGAACGATGATAGAGAGAAAAGTTTTCAGGAGTTGAAGAAAAGGTTGGTGTCTGCCCCGATTCTCACACTTCCATCAGGTACAGGTGGATATCAGATTTATAGCGATGCTTCGAAGAAGGGACTCGGGTGTGTTTTAATGCAACACAATAAGGTCATTGCTTATGCCTCACGCCAGTTGAAGCCGTATGAGGTTAATTATCCAACGCATGACCTCGAGCTTGCCGCCGTTATCTTTGCTCTAAAGATTTGGCGACATTATTTGTACGGAGAGACTTGTGATATTTTCACTGATCACAAGAGCTTGAAGTACATCTTTACACAAAAGGAGTTAAACATGAGACACCGACGTTGGTTAGAGCTTTTGAAAGATTATGATGCCAATATCCAGTATCATCCGGGAAAGGCTAATGTTGTTGCCGATGCTCTAAGCCGAAAGAGTTCTGGGACAATTTCATCTCTCCGATTGCAACCTCATATTCTAACTGATCTTGAAAAACTCGATATTGGTATCCATCTTGGTGACGCTGACGGTTATCTAGCCAGATTTCGGATTGAGCCTGATTTGATCTCGCGTATCAAGAGTGCTCAACAAGATGACGGAGAACTTTGGGCTATTATACAGAATTTGGAGGTTGGTAAGCAGTCAGAATTTCGAATTGATGAAAATGGGGTAGTTTGGTGTGGAAAACGGTTATGTGTTCCGAATGATTCCACCCTACGTGAATCATTGTTAGCTGAAGCTCATAGTTCACCATTCTCTATCCACCCAGGATCTACAAAGATGTATCGAGATCTTCGTCAGCACTTTTGGTGGAACGCTATGAAAGAAGATGTAGCCAGATATGTTAGCAGATGTCTTACTTGTCAACAAGTGAAGGCAGAACATCAGAGAGCCGGAGGTTTGCTTCAACCATTAGATATTCCGATATGGAAGTGGGATGACATTTCAATGGATTTTGTAACTGGTTTACCGAGGACGTTCAAGAAGAATGACACTATCTGGGTTGTAGTCGACCGGTTGTCAAAGTCAGCTCACTTTCTTCCGATTCAGCAGGGATTCAGTCAGTAGATTATCTGAAGTCTTTACTCAAGAAATCATTAGACTTCATGGTACCCCAGTCTCTATCGTGTCTGATCGAGACCCGCGGTTCACTTCACGCTTTTGGAAGGGATCTCAAGCCGCTTGGGGCACCAAATTGAGATTCAGCACGGCATTTCATCCTCAGACAGACGGTCAGTCAGAGCGCACTATTCAGACACTCGAGGATATGTTTCGAGCATGTGCTCTGGAGTGGACAGGAAATTGGGATGAATATCTTTGTCTTGTCGAGTTTGCCTACAATAATAGTTGGCAAGCTAGCATTGGTATGGCACCGTTCGAGCTTCTTTACGGACGGAAGTGTAGAGCACCTATTTGTTGGGAGGAAGTTGGTGAGAAAATAATTGAAGGACCCGAACTAGTGCAAGTTACCAATGAGAAAGTTGCTATCGCTAGGGAAAAGTTGAAGGAAGCGCAGAGTCGTCAGAAAAGCTATGCAGACCAACATCGTCGAGCTTTGGAATTTAATGTTGGTGAGCGTGTTTTCTTACGAGTTTCGCCTTGCAAAGGCGTTCGTCGTTTTGGAATCAAGGGAAAGCTTAGCCTAGATTCATCGGTCCATTTGAGATTCTTGAAAGAGTTGGTGAAGTTTCTTACCGTTTGGCATTGCCACCTCAACTATCGCACGTGCATAATGTCTTTCATATATCTCTCCTTAGGGGATATAATTACCATCCTTTACACGTTGTGAATTATCCTTATCATCTTATTCATGAGGACTTATCCCTTGAGGAGGAGCCCGAAGCTATTATTGACCGCCAAGAAAGAATTATGCGTAGGAAGACTATTCCTTTTGTTAAAGTTCTTTGGAAGAACCATTCTGAACGTGAAGCTACGTGGGAATTAGAAGACACGATCCGTTCTCACTATCCATATTTGTTTTCGTCTTAGTATGCTAAACTTCGATGTGTTGTAATCATGTACGACCTTGGGATTGTGCCCATTTTGTAACTTAGTGTTTTCGCTAATGTGTAATGTTTCGCTTACGCTTATGTGTGGTCTAAATTGTGTCCGTACCGGTTATCAGCATCTTGCAATTTCGAGGACGAAATTTTTTTAGGGGGAAAGAATTGTAATGCTCGAAGCATTTTGTTGATAATAATAGTTTCATCGATTATATAGACATATTTTAGAATTCGATAAGTTAATAGATAGTTGAATTGAATAACTTTTTTTTAGTTATGTGTCGTGTACATTTCAAGCATTCTATCATTTAATAATATCTATTTATGTTGATATTATTTTGACTATTGCGACAAATATTACTAGACCAAATATGTAGTTAAAGCCATATATTTTAGTTAGTTATGGATAAGTTCTAAAACATTAACCAATATTTTATTTCTTACTTCCTATAGTTGGCTAGAATAAAAAAAAAAATAGTAAAGCCCATAACCTACAACCTATAGTAGCTTTTGAATATCTCTGGTTAGAAGGAAATACACCCCATCTTCCTCATCATACATTCCTTGAATTCTGGGATTTGACAATTTTACTCAATCACAAAAATTTCATCTATAAAACCAACCTAAATTCATAATATATATGCATACACAATCAAAACTTTTTGTTTATCCCAAACATACTCCCTTTGAATCACCACCGTGACCCACTGTGAGGACCGCCGCCATATCGACGTCGCCGTCCGTTCGCACCTCCACCGCTGCCGCCTCTATGTAAGCTAGCGACTGCCGCGGTTACCACCTCGTTCCACTCTTTGAGGTAAACGAACAGATTACCTCTCTTTAAATTGTTTGATTTGTCGGGTTAAGACTTGGGTTTGGGCTGGGTTGTTATGTTTTTTTTTCCGGCGATCGGGGGTTAGGGGGAGTTTTCGTTTTTGTCTCTTTATAAGATATGTCGATTTGTGTATCTGGGTTAACTATTGCTGGGGTGTTGTGTGTGTGTATTGAGGTGGTGTTATATGTTATTTGTGTCATATGTGTATTAAGAGAGAAGTGGCAAGCTAATCCATTGAAATACGAATTGTTAGACAAATATTGAATTTAATCTTTGTCATATTCTAAATAAATGATGTCCAAATAGTATTACTACTAATGAGTTTATAATTATAATAATCAGTCTCGCTTATGTTTTGTGTATTTTATGAGTCTGTAACCAAATGAATGATTTGTAGATATTAAAACTAAGAAACTATTATAATAATCTTTATTCAATTTGCAAAACGTATACATAGTTTTATGAATTGTTTCCTTTATTACTTGTTTTTAATAAAGATAAACTGGTAAATCATGTTATGAATGGTTAAGAAAATTAATAATTTGTAACTATTTTTGTTTCTAAGGACTTTACCAATCTGTAATTTGGGTGCAAGTTTTGAGTTAACAAATCGTGTTATTATATATATATATATATATATATATATATATATATATATGAGTATGTCTGTATTAAATATATGTGTATATATGTACTAGAGGTGTATTAATTATATCGTATAGTATAATACGAGACGCTTAAATTAATTATTGTGAATGTTGAACCAAAAGCGTGTTTTATTATTGGGTAAGTCTAGTCCGCGGTCGCCAGGGAAAAAAAAAGGGGAAAAGAAGAAGATGCTTTTGATTTAAATAAAGACGTAATAAAACTAATCTCAAGATACGGGATTTAGGTTTGCATATTTTGAGGACGACTTGATTTGTGGATTTTTACGTTGTTTGCTAAGCTAAGGTACGGATCCTTTTTCATTTTCATCAAAGTATAACTTACGGTACGGATTCTTTGGTCTTACCCTCATAGTATTAAACTGTATCCGATACTTTGTGGTACGGATTCCTATTTCTGACGTTGTAGTATTTTTATCATATCCGTCACTTTGCAGTACGGATTTTCGTGTGTTCCTGTTAGTCGTTTGATATGTGATGCGTTATCTGAATCAGTATGGAATTGTTTGTATGATTATTAGTGTGATGTAACATGCCATACCTCAGACTTGTACTCATGGTTGCATGTTCCTATTAATATTATTTTCAGTTGGTTGTAAACTATTTACATGGCCTTAGTTTTGTACTCAGTCACCCGAGCGTCTGGCTTGCCGTTTGGGCGTCAACGGCATGGCACTTATCGTGGCAGTGCGTAATAAAAGTTCACGGCGTCTCTAGTTTGTGCTCGTGTAGCGCCTTGGCCCCTAGAGGCGTATAGATCGATCTTAGTTCCGAGTTTGAGTTTGTTGTGTGGAGATGGAATAATGGGTGAACGCCACACTCACCATCTCATAGGTACATGGACTAGCTAGCTGTGTACCAGTCTGTTTTTGGCTCTGGGTGCTTCGCTATTACATGACTTATTGTTGTGACGTTCAAGGTCACCTAATTAACATATGCATTTGATACGTTTGTGATATGATATGATCCGTCCGCTACTGTGCCAATTATACCTTAGACGCATATTTCTAATTTGGTTAACATCTCCTTCAGTTTAATTATTGTACCCGTATTGATTTGTTATTTCAATATCGTTTTGTGTTTCTTTCTGTTCGTCCATCCTTACTTGTACTATTGTTCTTTCCGTTACTGAGCAATTCTTTGGCTCAGCCGTAGTTTCTTTTCTGTGTTTTTCATGTCTTGTTTACAGGTAATCAGGGATAATATGGGGAATCAGTAATGAGAGACTAATGGATGTTCAAGAGTATTTTAAGACTCTTTATTTTGTTAAATCATGTACTTTTAAATGAACTTAAGACTTAAGGTATTTTGAGACATGTATGTCACCTTGAATCCTATCTTTTATTAAGTGGATGTGTTTTGGTTATGATATTCGTAATAGTGATGCTCCGACCTGCCACGGGTTGGGGTGTTATACCAATGTTGTTCGAATGGTATCGATTGGTTCAAATTATCATGCTACTGGTACCGATATTCAATTATCATCACACACATAGTTGTATAAATTAAAACTTTTTAAAACTTGAAACCATAAAATAAATACAAGTATCAGTACGATATTGTTTGGTATGGTACGCTAGCGATACAATGTTAGTTTATCGAAAAAAATAAACATAAATACCGATACCAAATCAACGTTGTTCGTTCGGTTTCGGTTCGGTTCACTACGACAACGACGCGATATCTGGTATCAAACAAAAAACCATTAAAACTAATACATACCGGTATCGGTGTTGTTTAGTTTGGTACGGTATGGTAGCGATACAATCTTATTACAACGAGTGTTGATACCATAACGCTTATTTTTATGTACGTCTTGGTCTACGTTTCGACGAAAAATTTGTTTGGAAACGATTCGGGTCAATTATAATACATTTGCGTGCTTACTTTTTATGTACGTTTCGATGTTAATTTTGTTCATAAATGAGCCAGGTCAAATACAATACGTCTTAATTCAGCGGTATAAATTTGAGTTGGTCTACATTTCGACATAAATTTTATATGGAAACGAGTCGGGTCAAATATAATACATTTTCATATTGACTTTTTATGCATGTTTCGATGTAATTTTGTTTTCAATTATAATACATTTTCATGCTTACCTTTTATGTACGTTTTGACGTAAACTTTGTTTGTAAATAAGTCGGATCAAATATAATACATTTTGATTCGTCAATTAAATTCGAGTTGGTCTACATTTAACGTAAAGGGCTGATAATAATCTATACATAAACACGCCGCATAGTCGGTACAAATTCAAGTTAGTCTACATTTTGACATAATTTTGGTATACTTTTTCGTATAAATCCGAGTTTGTGTACATTTCGACGTAAATTTGGTGTAGGCTTTCGTGCTTTATTTTGTACGTTTCATACGTATGAGTGAGGTCACATATAATATGTTTTGACTTGACTATATAAGTTCGAGTTAGTTTACGTTTCAATCCGCCACAATACACGGCAGGTAAAAAACTAGTTTATATTATATCCAAATTTGAAGCATCCTCCTATGATGTTTTTCTATGCAAGTATTTGTGACATAAAAAAATACCTTCTTTCAATTCCCCTTAAAAGGCCCAATATACAAAAAGGTTCTAGCTCATCACACTCTTTACTCTTCTAGCTCATCACACTCTTTACTCGATTCATCAGAACCTTTAGGACTCGAAACTACATAGGCTTCTAAGGTTTGATTCGTGGTAACCAATTTCATCAATTAAAGGGTGTATGGTTCTAAAAGGTCCGGGTCAAGTCGGGTTTATCCCCATTAAACAAAATCGTCTCCACCCATAACCTTCGTCTTCATCTTTTTCCCGATGGATCCATCCCCATTAAACAATGACCTCAAACGTGAACACACAACAATTCGTACCATAAACTCATCATATAAAAAATAAAAATAAACACGTACCATAAACTCATCATATAAAAAAAAGTAAGAATAAAAAAAAACTAAAAAAACTCTTTATCCCTTTCAATAAAAATAGTCCTTAACCTTATAAAATAGAATAGTCCAATTATAGTATAGTTGAATTCAACTAAACTTACTCTTTATAAACCAGTTGAATTGAATTTAACAATATGAAGAAAAGATAACTGTCAAATAACATCAACCACTAATTTATTTATAAACAATACTTAGGGTGTACGGGGCGGGGCGTCTTCGGTGAGGTGGTTCGGTGATAGGTTTCCCCGATCGGGAACACCGCCGCCATCAAAGCGGGGTCCCGATTCGGGGTGGATTTTGGGCGTGGGCTCACCGATTGAAATTGCACAAGATTTGAGGAACGGTCATGTTCAACGGTCGACTTTTAATAAAAAAAAAATTCACTTTTTTTAAACTAATATAAATAACCATCTCATTCTCACCATTTTTTTATACTCAAACCATCTCATTCTCACACATTTTTTAAACTCTCCAACCACACCCACTTCACTTTTTATTTTTTATACTCTCCAACCAAACCCCCTTCACTTTTTATTTTTTATACACCGAGCAATGGAGAACCGACCCCGCGAGGCCAAGAAAAAAACTAAGGGACGGGTCTCGAAACCGTCTCGAGATGGTTCGAGCGGTGCAAATGCTCAACCACAACCCCCTTTCGGATACACTTCACAACCCCCTTTTTTTTCCAACAACCTACACACCCCTCGTTCTACAACACCCAACAACCCAATTTCGGCTATTTTCAAAATTTGTTATCAATGGACGCTCCTCCTCAATCCCCCGCCTTCGACCCATATGCTTATCGTTCTTCACAAGTTCCTTCTACACGAGGAAATGTTGAACGTCCTCTACCTATTCACGACGACGAGGACGATGAGGTAGTGCCCGAAACTCAAAATTTGGGCGACGACGACGAGGAAGATGAATATAATGTGGACGAAGACGCGGGCAACGAAGAAGATGAGGCTCGAGAAAAAAAAGGGAAAACGGTGAGCGAAAAATGGACAAAAGAACAAGAAGAGGCGTTGGCGAAGGCGTGGGTACATTGTTCTACCAACAAAAAAAAGGGCAATCAACAAAGTCGCGAAAGTTTTTGGGGTAAAATTTTAGAGCATTTTAACAAAACTATCGGTGGAAGTAACCGGACCGTTCATCAAGTACGGTCTAAATGGAACCCGATGCATGCGAAAATAAACTTTTTCAACGGCCTATACCAACAAGCGGTAAAAATTATATTTTTTTTAACATTGCATATTTTTAATTTTTTTTCTAAGTTCATACTTTTTTAACACTTTCTAATTTTTTTTATTTTATAACATGTAGGATCGCACACGAGCAAGCGGATGTAAGGATCTCGACGTGATGAAAGTCGCGTTAAAAGAATTTAAAGAAAGATTTCCAAGCGGTTTTCAACACATCGAGGCGTGGGAGGTCGTTCGAAGACACGAGAAATGGGCCCAAGTCCCATTGATGGGTGAGGAAGGTGAAGGTTCGGCACATAAAAGAAAGCCCGTTGACGTGGACTTTTCGATACCGGATATGAACGAAGATCCCTCGCCACAAAGAGCACAACGGCGAGACAAGCGTCAAGCTACATCGTCCGAGGGAAGCTCGGCCGAGTTGGCGGCACAATTCAAAGTGTACACCGCCATGAAAGAAGCGAAGCAAGCGGTAGAATTGGAGGCGATCGAAGAGGAAAAAAAGAGAGTCGGAGGCTCGCGAACTCATATCGGCACAACTCGAGACGATGAAAAACTACAATTTCGATCGAGATATGAAAACATTCCTTAAGCCGCACGACGATGTTCCGCCAAGTATGTTGCCGATCATCCTCGCCCGAAAGCGAGAAATCGCTAACAAGTACGGGTGGCCATGCGATTTCTAAAATTTTAGTTTTCTAGTTTTAATGTAATTTTTATTTTCTACTTTGAATGTGTTTTTTATTTTCTACTTTGAATGTGTTTTTTATTTTCTACTTTGAATGTATTTTTTTTTTAAATTTAATGAAATGTCTTTTATTTAATTTATAAACATCCATAATTTTACAAAAAAAAAAAATAATTTTGAACTCACCTAATAGGGGAGTGCCGCCATCAAAAATAGGTATTAGGGGAGTGTTAGAGGGGAGTTGACATGACACTTTGTGGTTGGTTGTGTGTAAGAGGGAGGACTCACCTAAGAGGTGAGCACCCCTTACACCCTAAATACCAAAAAAGTCACAATCTTTTTAACTATGTTTTGAATAAAATAATAAAAAATAAGTAAAATAAATTGACCCAATATACCTACAATTCCAAAAATGAAGACCTCAAATGTGAACACCCAAAAATATTCATACCAAATTCAAAACACATGAAATTATATATTGGCATCTTCCTTAATTTCACATTTTTTTTTCTATAACAGTCTTTACAGGTTCTAAGAATCTTCTTAAAGAAACACTGTTGCAATCAATCAATCAATCAATCAAACTTCTTTCAAAGGTTTGATCTTTTTGTCTAAAGTTTTCTTCACTTGAATCTTGAATCTTGAAATATGAATATGAGTTTGTGTTGTTGTTTTCTTGTTATTTTGTTATATGGGTTTGTGTTTATGATTCAAATCTTGAATTGGGCTGGATTAAAGTTATTGTTTTGATGGGGGGATTGGGGATATTGGGGTGTTTGGTTTGCAAATCTTGAAATATGAATTTGAGTTTGTGTTGTTGTTCTTGTTATTTTGTTATATGGGTTTGTGTTTATGATTCAAATCTTGAATTGGGTTGGATGAAAGTTATTATTTTGATGGGGGGATTGGGGATATTGGGGTGTTTGGTTTGCAAATCTTGAAATGGGTGAGTGCCAATATGGTATTGATTATTGTTTTTTATTGTGTTTTTGTTTTGTGGGTATTATTAAAGAATCAATTTAGGTCATCTGGATGTTGAATTATATAACTTTAAAGCATTTGGTGGTGATTTAAGAGGGTTTTAAAGTAGGGTTTTGCTTGTTTCTTGTGTTCATCTCATGGGTTTGATTTGATTCATTTTAATTTGATGATTTCTTTAAAAAAAAAAAAAAAAAAAATTTGGGAGCAAATCTTGGAACTTTTAGGTTTCTTGAAATAGCAAGTCTAAATCAAGAAACTCAGTTATTTTTTTACTTATTTGTGAACTTCCAAGTTATTTCCATAAAGATTCTTGTGCATTTACAAATTATAACTCACATCTCAGATGTACAATTTACAGTTTTTTTTTTTTTTTTTTTTTTTTTTTTTTTTTTTTTTTTTTTCTGTTATTAGGTTTCAAGGCAACTCCATGATTCTTGATCCGCTATATACATCAAACATATTAAAAAAAATTACCTTTCACATCAAGATTTTTTCGGTTTCTCCAGTTCAATGAACCGATAATTCGATAAACGATCTTCGTCAATTCGCAGCCCAAAAGAAAGGAAGTCGAATCGACACTCCTCTCTGTAACTTGCCGAATTCAACAATAATCATGAAGTGAGGCTGCAAGTTTTGGTATCGTGTGAGAAAGGTCTGGTGGCAAGAAAAGCTGCTTACAGGAGGTTGTCAAGTGTTTTCGCTCGACGATTTTATTCTTGGGTGGTTGGTTTGGCCCTTGTTTTCTACTTTTGACGCAACTGCGGGTCGTATTCACGTTCTGATTGTTACATTCAGAGGATGATAGTCTTTCAGGTATATAATTTGTACATTTTATGTTATTTTTTTTATTTTTTTATGTGTTAAAAATTGAATTTAGATGCTTAGCGGTGTTATTATGCAGGTGCTTTATACTTTGAGAGTAGGAGGAGATTTTTGCGCGATTTAGTTAAAATAGAAACTCGAAAATTTTAGTTTAGAACGAAATATAGAGTCATGGCTGCACCTGGACTCTTGCTCCTATGTTGCAATTTTATTTGCCGTTGTTTTCGATCTAAAACAAAAGATACAGACGATACGGTTCTTGTTAAGGAGTCAAATACAGGTGAGTAAAATTGGCTCGAACCCGTTTAAATTTACCTATTTGCCCTTGCTCTGAGTAAAATTGGCTCGAACCCGTTTACATTTTGTAGTGGATGCAGCTCCGTCTATAGAAGTGAATTCCGGATCTGGAAAGATCCCAGTGAGCCCACTGCGGGTCCCACCGAGCCCCCTCCGGGTCCCACCTAGTCCCGGTAGATTCTCAATGTCACCAAAGCTTGATAGGATCGGTTCGGTTCATTTAACTATGAGACAAGCTGCAAGAGCTACTCAAAACTTTTCACCATCATTAAAACTAGGTGAAGGAGGATTCGGGACCGTTTATAAAGCTGAGTTACAAGATGGTCGAACGGTTGCCATAAAACGAGCAAGCAAGGTACCTTTTGACTTTTTTTTGGTCAAACTAACTTTTTTTCACATTGATAATTCAAGTGTTTTTGTTTTATATTTGTTTACCTCTAAATCTTATCTTTTTATATCAATTATGAATCCTAAACTTGACCCGTTGACCCATTTGACCACACATACCCAAATGCACCATAAAGTTGTCGAAATCTAAAGTTTCGTCTTTACAAGCAGGAACACTCGGATGCTCTAAGAAGTGAATTTCGAAGCGAGATCGAGTTACTTGCAAAGATCGAGCATCGGAATTTAGTAAAATTGCTTGGTTATGTTGATAAAGGAAACGAGCGTCTTATTATCGCAGAATATGTACCTAATGGTACACTTAGAGAACATTTAGATGGTAAGATCATCATATAATAATAATAATAATAATAATAATAATAATAATAATAATAATAATAATATTAATAATAATAATAATATTATTAATATTAATATTAATAATTATATTATAATAGTAATAATATTGTATTATCTTTTCTTAGGTGTTCATGGAAGCTGCTTAGATTTCAGTCAACGGCTCGAAATTTCCATCGACATTGCTCACGGCCTAACATACCTTCATTTATATGCAGGTGAACCCGTTTTCCGTTAAGTTTTTATAAAGGGTGTTTGGATTTGCGTTTTTGAATATATTATGTGGCTAGAAAAAGAACTAATAAATAAAACGACTATAAAAGAAAGTTATCAAGACGGGCCGACTTAGCGAGCCCAAACGGGCTCTCGTTTGGTTACTAAGTCGGGTTTGGGCTAGAATTTATGTTGCCTCGCCCGATTAGTTGTCGCTAATTTTATTTTATTTTTTCAACAGAAAAACAGATAATCCATAGAGATGTGAAATCATCCAACATTCTTCTAACCGATAGGATGCGGGCCAAAGTGGCTGATTTTGGATTTGCACGGCTTGGGGATAACGAGCCCGGTAACACCCATGTTTTGACCAAAGTCAAAGGGACGGTCGGGTACCTTGACCCTGAGTATATGAGAACCTTTAAGCTCACCCCGAAAAGTGATGTGTATTCTTTCGGGGTTCTACTCGTAGAAATTCTTACGGGCCGTCGGCCCGTTGATTCAAGGCGGTCTCCGGATGAAAAGGTCACTATTAGATGGGTAAGCTTCTATCCCACTGCATACACATGTTGATTACCAGTGCACTTTTTGTGGACCCTCGAACCCAGTTAGCTAAACGGGTTGGGTTCATGTCAACCTGATGGGTTCGCGGGTTGACCCGTTTAGCCCATTTACTTTTTTTTTTTCTTAATATGTGTTTTATGTTATAAATTAACTTAGTTGGATATTTTATCCACATTCTTAAAACTTAAAAGAGAAATTGATATAAAGTTTTATAATTAAATATCATATCATTATATACATTTGTATTTTTTTGTTGTGAAAAATATAAATTTAGAGTATTAGTAATAGAATGCAAAAAAAAAAAATCGGGTCAAACGGGTTGTGTTCTGATCAACCTGTGAATATTCGGGTTGTGTTCGGGTCCATATGTCTTAACACGATTTCGGGTTTGGGTTGTGTTCGGGTTCGTGCCAAATTTTCGGGTTCGCGTCGGGTTAGATCCGCAAACTCGACCCGTTTAGTACCCCTAGGCCCTAGTAGTAATATCTAGGTCTCCTATTGGGCCGAGCATTCACATGTACTAAGAGAGCACATTATCTGTTTTTGCAGGCCTTTGGGAAACACAACAATGATGAAACAATGGATTTAGTGGACCCACAAATGAAGGAAGCCGTGGATGCGAAGATCTTCAAGAAGATGCTGAACTTGGCTTTTCAATGCGCAGCTCCCACGCGAGCTGATCGACCCGATATGAAGTCCGTCGCAGAGCGATTATGGGCGATTCGAGTAAAGTATCTCAAACGTGCAGGAAAAGAGTGATTTTAAAGAAAGTTTTGAGTTTCTTGTTTTGTAGCTTGCATGGTCCAGTTGTGGTACAATGCTTATTTTATATTTTTATATTTATATCAGTTTAAGGGAAAAGATCAAATAGGAAGTTTGTTTTCGATAGGAAGTATAGGAAGCAATAATAGAGTGACACATGGCAAAGATAAAAAAACACAAGAGGGGCATTTTCGTCAAACACAAATTAATCATATAACCCTAGATGTAAGAAAACCCAAATCAGTTCATCCTAACTCGACCTTCACACCACCACCACCACTCCACCACCCACCCCTCCACCATCGGAAGCGGCACAACCACCACTTGCCGCCGTACCTCCGTACAACCACCACCAACCTCCACTTGAGCTTCTCCTTCTATGTAATAATTGTCACTGATTTGGTTCGAATTCGAATATAAGCTCGATTTCAATCTTCGATCACCGCAAGTTAACTCAAATGGAACAACCGAGTTTCGATCTTAGAAAGGTGAAGCCGTCGTCAAAGTCGTCGTCGCCGTCGGTCCCAGTGCCAGAAGTTTATGTGAAAACGATGATGTTGCGTTTTACCTCCTAAACCACCGTTGCTGCCGTCGTCTCTTCCCGGTGATATCTGTTCTTTTCTAGAAAATTAAAAGGATGATATTGTCGATGCCATGACAATCTGCAAAGAGGGTTTATGCATTTCATTATTTTAAGAAATAGATACAGATGGAATTTTTGAACAATTGTGATTTTTTTCCTGTAGCAAAAATAAAATTCTAGTTTGTTACTGTTAGTGCTTTTCATCTTCCATTTTAATTTGTGGGTTTATGTTTCATAAAACGCAACAATGATTTTAATTACATAATGTAAAACGCAACCATGATTTCATTAAACGCAACAATGTTTCGTAAAACGCAACAGTGTTTCATAAAACACAACAATAATTTTAATTTGTGGGTTTATGCTATTGCGTTTTAGAAAAAAATATATTTATGTGTTTTTTGGTCCATTGCGTTTTAGGAAAACACATTTTTGAAGTGTTTTTAGTCCATTGCGTTTTAGGTAAAACACATTTTTATGTGTTTTCAGTCCATTGCATTTTAGAAAAAACACTTTCTTTTGTGTTTTTAGGCCATTGCGTTTTACAAATAAGTCATTTCTTTGTGTTTTTGGTGCATTGCGTTTTAGGTAAAACACATTTTTATGTGTTTTCTGGCCATTGCGTTTTACAAATAAGACATTTCTGTGTGTATTCTGGCCATTGCGTTTTACAAATAAGTCATTTCTTTGTGTTTTTGGTGCATTGCGTTTTAGAAAAATGTCATTTTTTAGGTTTTTTTTTTTTCATTGCGTTTTACGTAACTAGTGGTTTTCTATTGCGTTTTACGCAACTGGGTTTTAAAATTTTTTTTTTTAAAATATAGCAATAGTATACTCGTTTTAAAGATAAAAAAACGCTCGTTTTTTTGGTGCAATTTTTATAAAAAAATAATGTCGTATGAAAGAGTTATTAACGTTTAAAAAATGGGGGGGGGGAATTGGAGGAGAGAGAAACTATTGGCTTGGATTGACTAGAATACCCTTGAACAAACTCACGCGCCTCTTTTATTCCTTTCAATTTCCCTGATTTAATCTTAGCCCTTGATTAACTTAATGGATGGTCAAGATCACTTCCTATCCTTCCTAGCCAAATAAACTTCCTATTGTATCTCCACCCATCAGTTTAATTCATCATAGTTCCCCTATATTTCTCTAGTTTTGGTATATTAAAGTCTTAAAACTTGTTTGAAATATACATATTCGTGAAGTCGATGATAAACGATGCTCGATACACATGCGGAGGCTATGTATATTATATATAGCCTTTTTGTCGACGTGGATACCATGAAGACTCTTTTATACGTAGAACACTGTTTTGACCCGTTATCCAACGCTACCCCACTTGGCCACTTTTCGGCCCGAACAATTCATAAGTTGATGAAAGATAAGAAAAAAACGTCGTTCAAAGTATTATTTTCATTCCAAATACAACATTCTACCTTCAAACTTCTTATTTCGACACGCGCCTGATACCTTCATCATACCGATGTCACGGATAGGAATTACCAGAAGGCTCGAGTGGGAGATGACCTTTGTTCGATAACTACGCACCGACGCCTATCTTCGTCTTCATAATTGGTTAAGTTGCTCTAGAGTCGGAACAATCGTGTGCAGATAATTCTTTTTCAGTTTCCTTCTTCGAAGACTCTTGTTCCTACAAAATGTGAATAGTGTCGCGTTTTTAACCATACTTAACACATTAATTAATCGTAAACTTAAAGAGTTAAAGTAACGTTAATAAGGAGCGAATGTGGTACTCACCAGTACTGGTTGTGCAACACGAAGGCATCGGTTTCGGTTTTCTTTCCATCATCGTTCCGATTCCAGTGATAGAATGCGTGAGTTTTATTTATTATCTCAAGTGTAGAATGCCCATAGCTTGCTTCTCGGAATGCAGAATAATCAGGCTGAGGATCATTAAACCTACAGAAACCATTTAAAAAAACATTATTACCGTAAAAGAACACTAAAATGAAAAGAAAATATAAAAAAAAATGGTTACATTTTTTTACAGATATGGAAACTATATTACAGAAATAAGAGTAAAATGCCATTTTCGTCCCTGAGGTTTGGCCAATTTTGCAACTTTCATCCAAGGCTTTGTTTTTTCCGCATCTGGATCCAAAATGTTTGAAATCTTTCCATTTTCATCCGGCTCGTTAACTCCATCCATTTTCTCCGTCAAGTTAGGGGTATTTCCATCTTTCTTGTTAACTTAAAAGGCCAATTCGGTCCTTTTCGCTTTATGTACAAGCATTTAGCATAATGTACAAGTATCCAAGATACCCTTAACGGAGAAAAAATACGAAAATAGTCAAATACCCCTGACTTAACAGAAAAAATGGATGGAGTTAACGAGCCGGATGAAAATGGCAAGATTCCAAACCTTTCGGATCCTGATGTGGAAAAACAAACCTTTGGACGAAAGTCGCAAAACTGGCCAAACCTCAGGGACGAAAATGGCATTTTACTAGAGAAATAAAGTTACCTTGATGCAAGACCTTCTTGGTTTCCACCGTCTCCAACAGTTAAATACACCGGAGCTGATTTATCCGGCACGGGATAACTTACTCCACCTGTTATGTTGTAGTGTATGTTCGAGATCCGGTACTGAAATTGCATACTTTTAGTGGAATTGTTTTATTTTAAGTTCGTATATAACTATATAAGAAAAAACAAGATACAAAGGATGGTGACAAACCGATCTTTCATAAGCATGAACGTGTCCCGCAAAGACAACATCTACTTTGTACTTAACAAACCAACTCTCGAACGCAGCCCGCATGCTTTCACCCTCCATGTAGTGAGCGCTGTTACTGTTGTATATAGGCGTGTGCATAATAACAATAAGCCACGGTGTTTTCTTACGGTCCACTTTTTTTAATTCTGCCTCCAGCCAAATGTACTGAGGTGTATACTTTACTGTCACGAGTGAAGTAAATGCGTAAGTTATCAGACAATTAATAACATTTGGTTATTACATTTGGCTTGCACTCACAAAAGGCTCAAATTTTGAATATGTTCTTTTGACCCAGTTAACAGTCAAAATGATCATGTAAAAGTTGACATGACAGGTAACTTTGACAATGTTGACTTTTTTTCAGGTGTGGAATCTAGAAACCAGTTAAACCGTAAAATTACCCGAAAGAGTAAAGTACATGGATGGACCCTGTAGCTTACCAAAATTTTGGATTTGGTCCCTAGATTTCCAAAAGTACACAGATGGTCCCTGTGGTATGCACTTTGTAACGCACTAACGCATTACTCCCCAACCAACAAATCTAAACTTTTTAGCATGTCCAAGGTAGGGACTAAATGCGTTAAAAAGTGTAAACCACAGGGACACTCCATGTACTTTTGGAAAAAGTTGGGGTCTAAATGCGTTAAAAAGTGCAAACCACAGGGACCTTCCATGTACTTTTGGAAAAAGCTGGGGACTAAATGTGTTACAAAGTACAAACCATACAGACCATCTGTGTACTTTTGGAAAGCTAGGGACCAAATCCAAAATTTTGGTAAACCACAGGGACCATCCGTGTACTTTACCCGAAATGAAAACTTTTTGAAAGTTTGCCATTTTGTGAGTGTAAACAAAGTGTAATACCAAAAAAAGAAATCAACCCAAAGTTACATAACATTTTATGAAATTTTCCCATAATAATAACAAGATAAGGAAAATTACCAAATGGAGAATAGCTGGATAGCACAATTATATGAGCGGATGCGCGTCTGACAGCATACCAAAGAGGATCACTGCTTTCACTGGCTGCATACGGAGTAGGGTATCTATGAAGATACTGTTTGAACGGAACAACTTCATTCTGGACATATCGTTAATAAAAAAAATATATCAATCAAAGAAAGGTACGAGATGATGTCATCTAATGAACTTAATGATGAAATAAGAAAAAAAAATTGTAGTAATATTATTCGTATCAGTTCCGACACTGACCATATATGGCATATACTCTATCTCATGGTTTCCTGTTGTCCATATCCATGGTTGATACGCTTGAACTTTTTCGACAAAACGACCGTATGTATCCCAGCGTACGCCCATATCATGATATGTATATCTATCAGCATACGATAAATCTCCAACATGCAAAACAGTTTGCGCTCCACTTTGAATGTAATGTTCAAGAGTTGACAGAGAATTATACGTTTGACCCAAATCACCTAAAGCACATAATCAACAATTATTCCACTAAAAACGGTCTAATATTGTTTCCATCAAAGCAAATACAAAATTGGGTAGATTACATTTTACGTCCTTTAAGTTTGAGCAAAATTACGGGCATTGTCCTTTAACTAATGAAATTACACTAGATGTCCTTTATGTTACGTGCGACTCACATAGTGGTCATTATCACGTACTTTGTTGTTAATATATATTATTTTTATTTAATTTTGTTTTAGTTATTATGTGAAAATGAACGTTATGCTCTCATATGAGTGGCATGTGTCAAGAGTTAAAAGAAAAAAATTAACCGAGTTAGGGCAAAAAGGACACCGCCTGATAAGAAACGATAACATAAAGGACATCCAGTGTAATTTCGTTAGTTAAAGGACAATGCCTGCAATTTGGCTCACAGTTAAAAGACGTAAAATGTGATTTACTTTACAAAATATGAATTAACTCGCCTATAATTCCGAATTTGTAAGAAGCATCCGGATCGACTTTCGGAGGTGTTTGAAACCAAAATGATCGAGCAGAATCACCTTCTCCAATCTCATAAAAGTACTTAGTGTCATACTAACAACAAGACGCACATGTTAGTCATGAAACCGACCGTTTAAGTGAATTTGAAAAAACTATACAATATATAGATTATATAGATGTTATTGAGTTAACCAACATATACCTCAAGGTCACTGACAAGGCACTGGTGAATATAGCCGGATGTATAGTTATAAAACGTATAATTTGCCACCGTCCCTTCTGCGGTAAAATCATATTTTTTATCGGATTTTCCGTATCGTACTTGGTTTGACCCTGGTTCGGTTGGTGTCACCCATATTATAATTACAGCTTTGCCATCATAATCCCCTTGAGTGATGTGTACCTACAGATAGAGAAAATGAGATAGCAACTAAACGTAAAGAATAACATGAGTAGATGGAATTAAAAAGCAGTAAAATGTAAACGTGATACTAAATACAAACTACTAGCATGAAAACCGGCTCAACAGGTATTTGCATCATCACATATTATTTTTGTAGCATGTACTTATGTTGATGATGTGAAGACCGAAAATAGAATAAATATAAGAGTAAAGTACGCGGATGGTTCCTGTGGTTTACCAAAATTTTAGATTTGGTCCCTAGCAAAAGTACACAGATGGTCATTGTGGTTTGCACTTTGTAACGCATTTTGTCCCCGGATTTTTCCAAAAGTACATGGATGGTCCCTATGGTTTGCACTTTGTAACGTATTTAGTCCCTAACTTAGACATGCTAAAACCTTTAATTTGTGGCTGTTTGTTTACCTCTTAATGATGCTCTTAATTGTTCAGACCTCTTACTAGTTCAGCACTTAATGGTTCAGACTTTTTGTTTCACGAGCAGATGTCTGAATGGTTCAGACATTTGCCTCTGAATGGTTAAGATTTATACAGAGTCTGAATGGTTAAGACCTCTAATCTGATTGGTCAGACATTTGCCTCTGAACGGTTAAGTATTATACAGGCTCTTAATGGTTCAGACCTCTTACTGATTCAACACTTAATGATTCAGACTTCTTACTGGTTTAGCACTTAACCATTCAGATGTTGCCAAACAGCCATGTGTTACAAAGTGCAAACCAAAGGGGACCATCCATGTACTTTTGGAAAGATAGGGACCAAATCCAAAATTTTGGTAAACCCCAGGGACCATCCGTGTACTTTACTCTAAATATAATTTATATAACATCGGAAGCTTACCTGCTCAGGTGCATTATAACCATCAGGAGCCGCAAAAACTTCGTTATCAAGAGGAATGTCAACTGATGGCCATTCTGAACGGATGAAACTGCTTGTGACACCGGCATAGACATTATTCACAAATGTGAATAAAACATAGCCGATCGCCACAAGCTGAGGTATCGTGGGTCCCATTTTCTTATCTTTGAACATGATCATTGCCAAATCGGCTATGATCCGCAACCAGTATAAACTGCAAACAAAGAATGGCCTGAGTTTAACACAAGTTACATAAACAACACACATAATAGAACATATACATGTCCAACAGTATAAACTACACACAATAAACGTTCTTGATCATTTGTATCACGCGTAGGCTACCTCAGAGGTTCGAAAGCGTGTATCAAAACATAACAAAAAGCACAATAGTCAAACAAAGTTCTTCAAAGTTTACTTTTGCTTCTTTTGCACTAATACCAACGGCACATATGTCTAAGGAGCTGTTTGGCAACATCTAAATGGTTAAGTGCTGAACCAGTAAGAGGTCTGAACCATTAAGTGCTGAACTCGTAAGAGGTCTGAACTCTCTGAACCATTAAGAGCCTGTATAATGCTTAACCGTTCAGAGGCAAATGTCTGACCAATTCCGATTAGAGGTCTTAACCATTCAGACTTTGTATAAATCTTAACAATTCAGAGGCAAATGTCTGAACCATTCAGACATCTGCTCGTGAAACAAACAGTCTGAACCATTAAGTGCTGAACCAGTAAGAGTTCTGAACCATTAAGAGTCTCGTTAAGAGGTAAACAAACAGCCTCTAAGTCCCAAACAACGGCACATATGTCTAATTTATCTTAATAAAACATTGTTCCCTTTTTCAAATTCTATTATGAGTTACGGGGCAGGATCAAATACAAACCACATTTCGTATACAAACTCTAAGAACCATTTAAAAAGTGACATTTAGCATCCAACTAATTGTAGAGAAATAGTAAAATGATAACCTAAATAATATCAATTATCTTAAATTATTTATAATTATGCTAACAAGCAATTAATTATTTATTTGGATCTTCCTTTTGTTTTTAATGTGCTGATAAAGAAAAGTGCTGATATCATTTCACATATGTACTAAAATCAATTATCTTGATTAATTTTCATGTGCTAATATAATTCAAAATTGCTACTTTTATATATATCTTGTTTTAGTATGTGCTAATTTAACTTTTTTTAAGTGCTAGGATTTGTTCTTACGGTTTGTAGGATAAATATAGTTTGTACCGGAACCAACCCCTATGAGTTACATTACATCTATTTGTCTTAACAAGAACTATTCTATTTTAAGCAAATAAACTACATTCCTGACCCATTTCACATTCCCTATTCTACAAAACCAACCAAAATATCAATTTGTTTACTAAAATCAGTTTCAACTCAACCTACTCAATTAATGTAAAATTCATACTTAAATTAGAAAACTAATAAGTATCTTAAATAACCTATTAGACCTTTAGCTCCAAACAAATTATCAGAGTTGTTAAACCTAAAAAATACATTTGTGTATTTTATGCAATTAATGATAATATCATTAAATACATAAATGTATTTATTTAGGTTTTAGAAGAGTCACAATTCACGCACATATGAATTAATTGTACGAACTATGATCTATATGAAGCTCAAACGAAAACGTTGACTAGTCAAAATCATCAACTGGCATCGATTACATATGAATGTGATATAAAATTATAAATAATAATCATTGAATCTGATTCGCAGGGAAGAACACAATATTGTTATGTATGAACAACATTCAATTGTAACAAACAATCACACAGTATAGATTCAAATTCCACTAGGAATCAGAATCAGAATCAGATTAAAAAAATAGAATTCAACTGCATATGTGAATTAACAACGGTTAACTGACCTTCGATTGAACGGATCTTCAAGTGAATGGAGTTGGTAGAAGCATCCGCTGTGATTCAGTCGGATGCAAATTGCGTACGTTAGCAGGAATCATGATCGTGGTTTATATTAGTGTTACGATAGGTTGTGGGGACACCAGTTCTGATAATTTTTTTTATTTATTTTTATTATTATTAATCATATCCTTGCTTTGCCATTTATATTGTTTTTGTTATGTCCTTCGTTTGTAAATAAAATAATAAAATCTAAAAGTTAAACATCTGAAAGCTAAAACCTAAAATCTCATATCGTAGAGTTCTTCATTCACAAAACAAAAATGCTGGCCGCTTCAACCAGTGACTATCCAAAACTTCTGGTCAAAACGACAAGATAAGTGTAGGCAAGTAAGACCTATTAATAAAACTATTTGTATTAGAACCACGATGGTTATTCCATGTATTCATACACATATAACCATATATCAAATAATAAAACTTGGTTATAATCAAAAAATCAACTTTTTAATTATTCTTTCGATTCTTTTTCTCTATTATTGGTGTCCCTGCTTCTCTCCTTTTCTATTTCTCATAGTTATGGTCGTATGGCGACCCATTACGAATTTCATTAATAATAAATACATAATACGTGAATAGTGCACCAAATAGCAAAATGGAAAAGAAAGGAAAGATATCATAAGAAATTACGCAATGTCTAAATTGGGTTAAAAAATTTGACTCCATATGACGGAGAACATAAAAAGAGCATTTAGTAAATAAATTGTTGGACTAAAGGCTTGTTTATATTCGTTTATTTGATAAATGAATGAAATAAATAAATTTTTCATTTGATTAAATGAAGTTACATGAACAATGGGTGCTTGTTTATGTTTGTTCTTTAAGAATCATATATTACTACTACTATTAACGAACAAAAACAAACATAATTCAACTTTTTTAGTAAATGATAAAAAAAATATGCATTTGCTTGTTCATGTTTGTTATTTGTCGGATAAATTAAACAATCATACATGATTTTGTATGCTTGTCATGAAATAAATATGAATATAAATATAAATATAAATAATATATAATCTTAATATTTCCTATGTGGCTCTGTGTATATTTATTTATTTGATAAATGAATGAACATAAACAAAATTTTTATTTGATTAGATGAATATACATGAACACGTGTCTCATTTATTCATTTACATTTATGGATGCATATTTTTGTTTGTTCTTTAAGAATCATATATTACTACTACTATTAACGAACAAACACAAACATAATTCAACTTTTTTATTAAATGATAAAAAAATATTCATTCGTGTGTTCATGTTTGTTATTTGTCGATTAAATTAACAATCATACATGATTTTGTAAGCGTGTCATGAAATAAATATAAATATTATATAATCTTAATATTTCCTCTTAAATTTGTGATCGATATTAAGCCACCATATGTCGGGTGTCACACTCTCATCAATTAGTGATATTTGACATTTACACTATGTTCCCGAGTTTCATTAAATGAGAGAAAAGAAAAGATTTGGAAAGAAATAATTTTTAGTTATGTTCCCGAGTTTCATTAAAGGGGAGAAAAGAAGAGAAAATGAGAGATTTTTTGTCTAAAATTAATCTTTCCAATTTGGAAAGAACCGGAGAGAAAAGAAAAGAAAATGAAAGAATCATTTCTTTTCTCTCTTTAATTTAACTCGGGAACACAGTGTTAATGATTTAATTGAACCCGATCGTTTTATGTATAAATCCAAAAAATCAATGTACGTGGGCTTTTGTTGGTGAATACATCCAACTGACATTAGATCTTATGGCCCATTTAATATGGGCCTGAAGTGCAACCAAAATGAGGTTAAATTGGTTCAAGGAGCTCAGAACAAACATGAGACCCATCCAAGTGACTGAAGTTTGAGCCCATCTAGAGTTTTGTCCTTGTGATATAAACCAGTAGTGAGGAAAAAAAATACCGAAATTTACATCCATTGAAAATCATAAAAGCGAATATCGGTTAATATATTAATGATATCGTTATTGATTTTGTTCGGTTGGTATCAGTTCTGTTCGTCATGATACCGATATGATACCAGCGCTCTATGTAGTTATGAGAGAAAAAATCAAAACAGTAAAATGAAATTGTATTTAAGACAAAGAATAAAAAGATAAATTATATTTGATTCATTCATTATGAATAAAACTTTAATCGAAACACAGATAAAAATAAGTATATCGTATTGCTATATGCGGAATTTCAAACGACATAAAAAAACCGAACTGTAAGGTATCTTTGATAGCATGTACTTTTGTGCTTTGATTACTTGTATATTATTATCCGCAAATCGGTTTTGAATAACACGTATATCAAAACATACATAAAATTGAACACGCCATAACAGTATACTTATTTTAATAAAAAAAATGCTTATAACAAAATCCGTATAAAAAAGATGCTTATATATACAGTACACAAGCTGGATTTATATTTTAATAAAAGGATGCTTTTATAATCCATATATAAAAGATGCTTATAACAAAATCCGAATATTCAGATACCTAGTGCATGGAACTTACGATTACCAGTCAACTTTCTTTTTCATAGTTTTGTTTATTTAATGATTATGGTTGTTTTGTATATATAGTCAAATTTAATATTTGATTAGTTAATTGCACAACGTGGAAATACAAGTGGATAGATGAAATCTTTAATGAATCTTTTGAAAGAACAAACTTTTATATAAAATATAGAAAAATGGCTAACCAGAAAGGAGAAACCTCAAACCGGAATCCTAAAGTTACAAAATTACATTCAGGATATTAAACTCATGCCATCTAGCCCAATCAAGGTTTACATATTTAGATCTATCAGAAATTCAATAAAAGCATTTTCTTTGATTGAGTCCGCGATTCTATTGAAGTGGATGTGGTTGTTGTTGAAAGTGGCTCTGCTTTTCAGATTTCGAACGCGGTCGCCATAACAATCTCGCCAATAACCTTTGTCCAATCCTTTGAAACCTTCATGTATCATTAGCCCAATCAAGTTTTGAAAAGAGTAATCGGACATGGGAAGTTGCAAAAGGCTATTTTCCACCCTTTTTTCAAGTCCCTGCTCCAGCTTCACATCCAATACAATTGCCCATCCATATTTATTAAATCACACACCTTGGCATCCTTATTTTAAGCTAGATTGAACAATTCCTTGAATTGATCTTTTAGCGGCCCATTACCAACCCAATTATCTATCCAAAACAAGGTTTTATCCCCTAAACCGAACATGCTAAAAAGGTTTTTATTAAGAGATATACCGTAGGAGCAAAAATCCTTTTCGATAGCGGCGATATCTTTCAAAATACCAGCCACCCTTGGATTAAACGGGAAAGAAATGTGTCCATTTTTAACTTTGTGAATCGCCTCTTATCACCCGAGTCCAAAACGTCCCATTATTCTCTTTATATTTACATCACCACTTAGTTAAAAACGCTAAGTTCAAACTCCGGATATCCCCAATGCCCAAACTCCCAAGCCGTTTAGGACCAACCATTTTCCGCCACCCAGTCCGCTTAATGTTCCGGTTCCTGTTCTTGAAACCCCATACAAAAATTTTTCTAATATTTTCAAGAGACTTTGTCACACCAATAGGAGCTTTAAATAGAAAAAAGTAGCAACTTGGGAGAGCTCCTAACACCGCTGTGGCCAACATTAATCTGCCAGCGAAAGATAAACTCGTTGATTTAACCCGATAGTTTAGCATTATATTTAGAGTAAATTGCCAAAATGGTCCCTGAGGTTTGAGCGTGTTCGCAAGTTTCATCCAAAACAACTTTTTTTTTGTACCATATTGCTCTTCACTTTTGGAATTTTTTTTCCATTTTCATCCAAACGTCTAACTTTTTTGCCAATAACGTCCCTGAGATTTGGAATTTGTTTCAGGTCATCCAACTTTCTCTTTTCGGCTTTTCTAATGCGCAAGGTGCAAAGGTCCCGATATTCTCTCTTCTTTAACCAAGCGTCTGGATGAAACCAACGAATTCAACTTATCAATCTCTACCAGTGCCTCGTTAATTTCTTTATCCTCCTCCCATTTGCCAATATCCCACCATTCTTTAATACAGATTTTCATGTTTTTAAGTAGCAACCTCATGTTAATTTCGGTTGATCGAAGATTTGGAAACGCCCCGAGGTCGAAAACGTGAAAGAGATTGGTAAATACCATTATGAAGGTGACTTTTTGAAGAATTTGGCATGCGAGAAATCAAAGTGTACGAGGGGAAGTTTATTCGGGTCCAAGAAACCGTGAAGCAAATTTAGGGTCCTTTTTGTGGATTAAACATCGTTCCAAACTACTTTTGAGAAATTTGGTTAAATTGTGATGTTTCGAGTCTTTTGTAACCCGTTTTTGTCTTTTTTGTTATGGTTGTAAACTTTCTAGTTGTTTGCTGGCTTTTTACATATAGATATAAAGTGGTTTGTCGTTAAAAAAACAATAATTATTTCTTTCATATTAAAAAAAAACAGTTTTTAATAGCAAATAATTATTGTTTTGAAAATGATATGTATTTTATTAATGTTTTGAAAATGATATGTTTTTTATTATCATTATCAATTATCATTATCATTATCAAATCAATATATTTCGTAACATACGTGGTATTTAATACGATTAAAGAAGTTGGTGGGTGTGGGTCTCGTCCTGCGTAACCATTACATATACAAATTATTTTTTTATAAACTTTAAAATTCAGCATTTTTATAAAATAATCTCCATTAGTTTTTAATAACAATCGTAATATGTATATTAAGAAATAATTATAGTTTATAATTTCCGATTTTCCACAAAGATGTATTATATTGACATCATTAATAATAGTAATATGTCAACTAAGAAATAATTATAGTTTATAATTTTCGATTTTCCACAAAGATGTATTATATTGACATCATTTTTCTATCTTATTTAATATAAAATATTAACCATCTATTTTCATGATCAATCTTAGTTTAGACGGTTCGTAGTGGGCATGTGGTTTGCCAGACCACGTGCAACAACGAGTAAAACACTGCCTTACCTTACGTGGTTAGGCATTTTGGGCTCCCTCTAATGCAACTATGGAACAAAGGATACAAAATTTTGCATTTATGCGTAACTCTCTAGCACACAAAAGCTCTAATAGCGGATTTGGTTCATCACACTTGAATGAGACGACAAGATGGCAAAGACGACGAAGAAAACGAAGATGAATAATTTTATTTATTTGTATCTATGATTTTAATTTTTTTTATAAATGTAGACTGTAGTCTTTTTTTAGTTATATTATTTATGTTTTATTAATTATTGCCTAGTTATAAAAAAAACAATCATTAGGTAATTATTAATTATTAACTAATTAAAGAGAAGGTGGATGAGCCACTACACTATTTCATCAAATGAAATGGCAAAGCAAATATGACAGACGCATGTAACATAAAAGACCAAAGCACATCTGTTACCACTACACATTGTCTTAATATTGCAAACTCTTTCAGCGAGCATTGTACGACGCTGAAAATCTACCATTCTGTCTCACTTATAATCAAGATCTACCATTCCATCTTGCTTATAATCATGGATTGTTGATTTTATCTAGCATGCCAACGAGGCATCTAGAACTGCAAAAACTTGCTTTTAGTTAACCATTAAGACATATTTCTAGAACAACTAACTAATGATAACAACCCACTAATCCTACTCCTAAACCTACATATCTACTCATCATAACTAGAACCCTTTAGGGTTGTTCAGAAAGCTCAGGACTCGCAACTCGCTCAAAAAGCAGCTGAAAAAACTCGATCTAAAACGACCTAAGCTAAGCCAACTTATTTTGTAACCGAGCCAAGTTTGAGTCGACTCATCTAACTAGGCCTGTAAACGAACCGAACGAACACGAACATAGGCCTGTTCGTGTTCGTTCATTTAACTTTAACCGAACACGAACACGAACATATAATCGAACACATTTTTTTGTTCGTGTTCGTTCATTAAGAAATCGGGCATGTTCGTGTTTGTTTATGTTCGTTCGGTTAAAGCCTAAACGAACAGTTCACGAACACAAACGAACATAAAAAAATTAACTGAACATATTTGAATAAACATAAATTAACATGATTGAAAAACAAGTCTAATATATTACATTTCATCCAAAAACACATCTAAATAAGGGTTCATAGATATACTAATTAGTTATATTTATATAACTAGTTAGAAAACCTAATATTTATATAAATATAACTATTTATGTATTTATTAAAATTTAAACGAACATAAACAAACGTAAATAAACGAACGTTCATGAACATAAATGAACGAACATAAATGAACGAACACAAGGTGTGTTCATGTTCGTTCATTTAATTAAACGAACAAATTTTTTTGTTCGTGTTCGTTTGTTTGTTAAATAAACAAACATAAATGAATTTCCCGTCGAACAAGTTCATGAACAGTTCATGAACGTTCGGTTCATCTACAGGCCTGCATCTAACTTCGAGCTTAAGCTTAAACCGACCCTCACTCAACTCATTTACAAACCTAAAACTCTCAACCACTAAATAATATACAAGACTCTTATAATATTCCACAAAACCTTTTAAAATCCTTTAAAAAATAGACCAAAACGAAAAGCACATACAAAACCTTTTTAAAAGCCTTTAAAAAAATACACCAAAACTAAAAGTCTATTAAAAAAAGACAAAAATCACTCAACTTAAAACAAAACTTGTTCACTTCATCAATCATAACTTCTTCACAAACCTATAATAACCGGTAACCTTCCGGTCAATCAATTAAACTGTCCGTACCAAACAACTGTCTTCTCCCTCATACGTCTTCACACCCTCGCCACCTACCTTCTCTCACAATCCGCCATGAAACCTGCAACTCAACCTTTCATCTCCAAATTCAACCCTAAAACCGACTCGCAACAAGTCCTCCACATCCTCAAAGCTCTCAAACAAGCTTCACACAACCTCCACCAAAACCCTAACCACTCACAAACCGATAACAATACAGTTTCATCCGAATCCGCCATTAAAGCACTTCTCGAGCTCGAACACGAATCGGAATCAATCCTCTGCAACGATCCGCACCTTGTTACGTTGTCTACTCACCTAACCACGTTAAAAACTCTCATCGAACACTCGTGTAACGCTCAACAACGTAAACACGGACTCAGATCGTTCATAACTCTCCGAGTCAACTCACACGAGGTTTCCAGACTCGCCGGTGCAATCGAGTCCGAGATTCAAGCGTGGATCGATCGAGAGTTTATCAAAACCCTTACGCAAACGCTTGTTCATACAAGTACTGTTACCGTTGAATCTGATACGAAACAGGAACTTGTGTTGATCGATTTGATTGAAGAGTTTGAGGAACGTATCGGTAGAGGATTCGATCGGAAACTACAGGATTTGATCCTCAGATCTAAAGTTTTTACGAAACTCGAATCGATTTTGTGCGAACGAAGCTTCTCAAACGCTGTTCGAGAAGCTTCGGCGTTTGCGATTGCGGAATTGATTAGGTTCAATAAGGATGTGTTCGTAGGTCAGGTTTTGATATCGAAAACCGTATGTGCGTTGATCTCGTTAGCATCGGTTCGATCGATACAGATTTTGTGTACACTGATCAGGTCGATCAAAAGCCCTATCGTCGATGAAATTGTTTCAGGTGACATAATTCCGAAACTCGTAGGGTTTTTGACCTCGGATGAGGTCTCCATTCGAGCAGTGGCGGTTAACTGCGTGTTGGAGATCGGATATTTTGGGAGGAAGGAGGCGATTGATGCGATGTTGGAAGCGGATTTGGTGAAGCGGCTTGTGGAGTTGCAGAGGTGTGAGAATGGAGATGTGTTTGGAAGCTGTGTTGCGCGATTTGCAGTGCAGTTGGAGGTTGGTGAAGGGTTGAGGCAGAGGGAGAAGAGGGAGTTGAAGCAGGAGGTGTTGAAGAGGGTTAGAGAAGTTAGTGTTTGTGAAGCAGAAGCTGCTACCATTATTGCAGAGGTTTTGTGGGGTGCTTCTCCTTGAATTAGATTGAGTTAAGGTTCATTGTTTATTTGTTATTAGCTTGTTTAATAAAGTATACACTATACAACATTACATCCCATTTGATCTCTATGAATTCTTTGAAGTACAAGAAATGTGTGCAAGTAGAAAGCGTAAGAGATGGTGAAAATTTGCTTATTTGTCTCCGAAGGTATAGTTGTTACGAAGGTTTTTGAGCTGACGTGGAGGAGAGAGGTAGGATAAGCGTTCTTGTGCAAAATCGGGGGGGGGGGGGGGGGGGGGGGGAGACGAGCGTTCTTGTGCAAAGATGAGTTACGTGAGAGGGAGAGAAGAGAGTGAGGATGAACGTTTTTGTGCAAAGACGAGTATGTAAGAAGGGGGGAAGAGAGGGAGGATGAAGCGTTCTTGTGCAAAAATGAGTTATGTGAGAGGTGGAGGAGGGAGATGTTGCATAGTTTGGGCGGGTTTTCAAGTCGTTTCTGGCTGTGAGAGGGGCAAAGCCGGGACATGTGTGACTTGGGTGATGGTTTAGCACTTCTGTTGTGGATGCTCTTGAGGATTTCGAGGATGTATAATTTTGAACCCATTGTAAATATAAAACCTTGAAAATTGCGTTAAAATCTATATCTTTTCCTTTAAGAAATAAGGATGTCTATCTAATGTCATGCGCCTTCTCTTGTTATGTCGTGTTAAATCAACGAAACGCTATATAAAAAAGTGTTACACTTGTCTATTTAAAAGTGAGTTTATATTGAACGCTTAAAGATCATAAAGCAAGAACGTTGGCTAGCACACTTCTTGCTTCAAGTTATTACTTTGAAAATCAGTATGATCGAAACCAACAACCTTGCTGGCTCGGTTCATATGAGACGTTCGGGTTTAACCTTCTTCAATTTTATTTTTGCAGTTGAACTTGGTGATCACGTTTGAATGAATGATTGTTGGTCTTATTTTATGAACCTTAAAGTTGAATATTATTATTTTTTCTTTTGAATACGATATCATACTGAATGATTGATTGTTGGTCTTATTTTATGAACCTTATATTTTCTTTTGAATATGATATCATACAATTCTTTAATACTTGTCTAAACCAACTAACAGAGCGGTAGGTTGGAGGATCGGGTTTTCATTTTATTTTTTATGATACAAATTGTCGATTTTGTCTTAAAGTTTAAACATACATTTTGGAGTAGTTGGGAAATTATTTTTTAATTCACTTTTTGTTTTGGGGTACCTACCAATCACCATTTTTATGTTTTAAAAATCATTTTTGCTAAATTTAATATTGGAATTGATTTTTCTGTTTTAAAATTGTGAATGAGCTTTTCTTGTTTACAAATTCATTATCATCATCATACTCAATAAATCCCACCAATAGCAAAGCTAAGTTATGATCTGAGAAGGGTAAGATGTAGACAGTCTTACCTCTACCCGTTAAGAATAGAGAGGCTACTTCCAGTGAGACCCCCGGCTCGAAATACTTTTAAGTCTAAACTAAATATAATTACTGATCAGGGTAGATAGAGTTCGGCTACAAAGTCCATTTTTTCTACAAAGTGTACAAAGTCATAAAACACCACAATTTCAGCCATAAAACACACTCAAACCCCACAAATAACAGAGTGAATATCACTAAAACACAATATCCAAACCGTAACAGTCCATAGAAACTTCAAACACACCATCATAGAACTATGAATATAAAATACAACATGATACTCAACATAAAACAAACTAGTGTTAGTCATTCGATAATCAAAGCTTTATCATTCAAAACACAACACAAAACCCACAAGTATGACGTTTTAGTAATCTTCACTATGTTATTTGTGGATTTTGAGTGTGTTCTATGGCTGAAATTGTGCTGTTTTATAATTTTGTACACTTTGTAGAAAAAATTGACTTTATAGTCAACTCCCGCCCTTATTAGTCATATTTTATGAGCATTTTGGGGTGTATTTCCTTCCTCCGTATGTTTTCTTTTTTACTTCAAAAGTTATATATTTTAATTTCATCTATTGCTTTTTTAAGAGGATAGGTTTATTCATTTTTTAAGATAATATAATAATAGGTAAAGTAGTCGCCTAACTATTAATATATGTTACCTAAACTTCTATCTAACTTTATATCTTAAATTTTGTTACAAAACATGCAACACTAAAACTTTGAAAGAACAAAAACAATCCTAGGAGAAGAGGCTACAGAAAGAGGCCGGATGAGAACCAGAACGACGAAACGAAGGATACAAGAGAGGGAGCTTCGAGGATTGTGAGCGAAGGAGATTTTTCCGAAATTGTGTGTCAATCGTATGGTGTAATCAAGGACCTTGATGTTGTTGCAGATGCTCATACCGAATGTATTTGTTTAAATTAGTTGCCAGCTAGTAGCGCACTCTTGCACATGTGGAACGTGGATGGTTTTTTTGTTGACGTAGATGTCATGTAAACCCTTTTTGCTGTCAAATTTTTATAGTTTTATACACAAATTTATACCATGTTATGTGACAAAAAAGTTATAGTGTGAACTTTTTGCACATATGGAATCGCACTTCGTCACATTTTGACTCGCATAATGATAAAATTGAAGGGCATATGAGATGGGGATTTAGAAGGTCACGTGGTTGCAACGTATTGGGCTTATGATAATTCATATAGGCTATGTATTGGGTTTATAATAATTCATATGGGCTGTATGAAATTAATTGGGTTTAGTTAGAATTATTGGTCAACATCCCTATATAATCATTCTTTTTGTTGTAATTTAAGAACCATATATACGTCCATAATGATGCAAGTAAATACTATATAAATAAAAATCAACTTAAATGCTTATGTAAATTTGACTTGGGATGACGGCGCAGTTTTTACGGAAACGGCCATAACTTCTTCGTTATTGATCCGTTTTACCCGATTCCTTTTCCTACGCGTCCGTAATTTAATCCTCCATCTTATGAGGTTAAAATCCGACATTCGACTTAACAAATTTTAAGACTTCTAAGTCTTCGGCTTATTTTCCCCTTTTGGCCAATTTTGACCCATTTGGGATTTCACCATCAAACATGTTTATTTGGCCCTTATATCACATATACTTCTTCAACTTAATGTTGCCTATCATATTAGATTTTAAATCGCCGGTTTAACTACTCAAATTAAACCCATTTTTACTCGGATTCTTATTTTGACCCGTTACGGGTATTTAAGCATTTTCAAGCCTAAAAACGCTTTCGAATGCTTCTATATTTATTCTAAGTATTTAACAAATCATAGAACTCGTTTCCAAACAACTTTTAAAGGTTGTTTGCTCGAATTAGCCAACAAGGGCGTTTTGGTCGATTATGTTCTTTTTACTACGAAAGACTCTCTTTCCCATTTATTCGACCAAAATAGCATTTTAAACTATGACATGAATATGCATACCTGGCCCGGGTCATCAAGTAGACCCGATTTATAAATACCTTGCTTTTTAAATCACTAAATAAGAGCGATACGAGTATCCATTGGATTTCTATTCCTGTAAGCATATAACTCGACAAAAGGTCATTAGTTGATATTGTCAAAAGGTGATGTCTACACCTTTTGACCCGTTTGGCCGGATTGACCGCTTGTCTTTTCGAGATGATATTTATTATCATCTCAAGTACATGACCCGCTGCGTTTAACACGGTACGGTCATTTTTACTTATAAACCTTTTATTACCACTTTCGTCATAATGTGATCGAGTTATCAATTTACTTCCTTTTTAACCATTATTATGGTTTCTTTCATCTTTGATTATCTAGTTCCGTACGCCTACACGACGGAACATCATATTTTAATTGTTTAGTTATTCCATTCGTTATTTATACGCCAAGAGAATATTACACAATCTAAGACTAGTGTAAGCTATACTTACCTTGCATCCGAGTTATGCTTTTTCCTTCATTCTTGATTCGTTTGACCCGCTTCCTTCCCCAAGCCTTTCACCTAGCTCGTCGAGCGTCAAACTATTTTCAACATTTACAAGGTGGTTAGATTAGTCATTGACAATCACGACTATTCCACCTTACTTATTTTCTTTGTCGAAACTATTATTCGACTTCATCACTAGTTAGTTTGACTTTCTAAAGTCAACTACCTTTAATCATATAATATGTACGATCAAGGCAAATCAACATTATGATTGGAACCCGTTCTATCCCATGTCTCATGTAATTAGTCAAACTTGCCAATTACACGTTTTAATTGAATTTCAACACTTTACTTCTCATTTAGGCATTTCATCAAACACCTAATAGGCATACTTCTACACATTTGCTAACTAGTTCACAACTAGTTATTTTTACCAAGATTAACATCAAAATTCAAACTTTCATGTCTAGTGTTCATGAACTACACTTAGTACTAGTATCATAACATCAATATTCATCAATTTAACACTCTAATTCAAGTGTTCATCTTCTTGTCATAAAACCCACTTAGCACACCTATGGGTAATCATCAAATTTCTATTTTCAACACTTGTTTATCAAATTATTAACTAGGGTTGTTCCTAAACATGGATTTCATCACAATAACACTCATAGATTCAACATTCATTCCAGAATTTTGATTATGATTGTTCATCATAATTTCAAAGTATCACTAAATCATAAGATTCAACATACCTTGTGATCCCCACGACTTGGTGATCATTAATATGTGTTCATGCATCCGATTTGGACCAGATTTGACCTTCAATTTGATGGATTTGTTGAAGTTAGGGTTTGAGCTCCCTAAAGCTCTCCCTGGTCGATCCTCACACACGCACACATACTCCTGCGTGTGTGTTTGTGTTTTATTTTTAAGTTTATATATCATTTTCAAGTTACCCGGTTTTGGTCCCTCGTGTTTGGTTAGTTATTAATTAGGTTACAACCTAAATTACCTTCAATGATATTCCCACTTATTAACTAGGTTTTACATTTCTAGTTAACTTAGCGGGTTAGGGAATATTTATGACTAAGTTTATTTTAGGTCCCGTTAACTCGGGCCTTTTATCCATTTTGTTTCCTTAAAAGCTTTTATTCACCTTTTAGTTAATATTAGGATTATTTATTTAAGTCCTAATATTCACCGGGTTAAATTTTACCACTAACGGTATTTTACCAAGTCATTAATATTAACGTGGTTTGATTACCAAACCCGTTTTTGGGGTGTTACAAGTCTACCCCCCTTAAAGAGGTTTCGTCCCCGAAACCTTTTCTTATATAATTTATCGAGTTTAACTCCATGCATTTGCTCTCGATAATCAATTAAGCATTTCTCATACTTTAACCACTTGTTAGTATTACCAGAAAGGTATGGTAATATTCTTTTGGTTATTAATCGTCTACGTATCTTGCATGACATAGTGCGACTTGAAACAACGTAATCTCATTATTTCTAATAGTTTAATTAAATTAGCGATTCCCATCGCTTTCATATATTCTCGAATTCTTTATGAATCCGTTACTTTGGCCTATTTAAAGTTCTTTAGTGAAATCATTCACTTTTAACAACAATTTCTTTTGTTTTCAATTTTTTTATTCGGTTTAGTTATACCGATCCCACCGTTTTCGAGCAAACCAAATTTCTTGACTTGAATTGTTGACCTTAACTGGTCTCACCTACTAGACTTATTTGTCCAGTTCCTTTTTACCGCTTGCTTGGTCATATTGTGATTCTACTTCACATTACATTCCTTGACCGTGATTGTGTTACATCATGTTTAATTTATATCAACCTTTCATTTTTGAGAATATCACCTTTCGAATATATCATCTTGCGCCTATCAGTGTCAAGACTTGTATCTTTCATGCTTACTATTTAAATTCCTATCAGAATTTATGTTTGCAAGAACATTATCTCTTACTAAAACCGAAGTCTTAGTTTTAGGATCTTTTCTTTATCTTGTGTCAATCATCCATACCGGGATATCGACAATCCGTAATTTAATCCTTTACAGTCTTAGTTCTTATGCGGGGATTCTTAACTGATTTCCTTGCTTTATTCCATCAAACCCGTAGGTTTATCACTTAGCCTTATGGGCTATTTTATTTTATTTATTTATTTTTTTTATATATATAGATATTTTTTTTTGATTAGACATTCACCTCTTTAAGGCGAAGTCCTTATAACTTCTTTCCAATCATGACCCGTGGGTCGTTTTGGCCCCGTAGACCTTTTGCTCTAATTAATACCTCGTAGGTTATGATGATCCCGTAGATCATCTTTTATTCGAGTCTTCCTTCAAATGTGTATACATTTATATGCGCATACGGAGTTAAGGCACCATGTTTTTGCTTAACATCATTTATTATCGTTTTGATATTATCTTTGACCTTGACCGTAGTCGAAGGCTACATTCGTTTCTTTTCAGGCACATTTTCCGACTTTATGATTTCTCACGTCATTTATGCATCGGTTTATCTTATGCTCACCATTATCCAATTTACATACATTCGTGTTTGATTATGTCCCATTGCCGGGCTCATTATTCTCTTGCATTTAACACTACCTTTATCTGGCTAGTGCTCATTTGTGCCATTCGGCGTTATATTGTATTCAATATGTTTGACCTATTAATGTGAAATCCATCACTTATAAACAATCAACTTTATTCTTTAGTCGACCCATTCGACTTCGAATAGTTGAACATATTTACTCACAATTTCTTTATACGAGATTTTATAGTCATAACTCGTAATCCACGTTACTTTGATCTTTCAACCCGCGTTCACGTCTTTTGGTTTACGCATGTGTTAAATTCTTACCCATCCACCGGGTGTTTTACCGAAATTGTTATTATTGCAACCCTCCCGGTATGCATTAAGACCTCGCTTCGGTTTTTATATTTTGACTTTATCTTTAAGTTCGACGTTTTACAAAAATGACCCGTTAAAGAACATATTTGCATTTTCCGGGTTCGAGTGTAAGTACACCCCCTCCCAATGCATATCTAACTCATCTTACATGTTTACATTCTCCGGGTTCGAGTGTAAGTATCACTCCCTCCCAATATTTGTCTAAATCGTTTTACATGCTTGATGTTTTCTGGGTTCGAGTGTTAGTACACTCCCTCCCAATACTTGTCTAAATCATTTTACATGCTTGATGTTTTCTGGGTTCGAGTGTAAGTACACTCCTTCCCAATACTTGTCTAAATCATTTTACATGCTTGATGTTTTCTGGGTTCGAGTGTAAGTACACTCCTTCCCAATACTTGTCTAAATCGTTTTACATGCTTGATGTTTTCTGGGTTCGAGTGTAAGTACACTCCTTCCCAATACTTGTCTAAATCGTTTTACATGCTTGATGTTTTCTGGGTTCGAGTGTAAGTACACTCCTTCCCAATATTTGTCTAAATCGTTTTACATGCTTGATGTTTTCTGGGTTCGAGTGTAAGTACACTCCTTCCCAATACTTGTCTAAATCGTTTTACATGCTTGATGTTTTCTGGGTTCGAGTGTAAGTACACTCCTTCCCAATATTTGTCTAAATCGTTTTACATGCTTGTTTGTCCCTTCACCCGGGCTCATTATCCTAATGTAATACGCTCCCATCACTTGGTTGTGCGTTTACATTATTATCAAATATTTTGCTTATCTGGTTCATTTGGGTACTTTTTAATTAGTCCCATTCACCCTGCCCTTACTACATCGGATGTAAACATGTCCGCCATAAGAAGTTCATGGTATCATATGCCGCTACTTACTTGGCCAGAGTAAGCGATTAACACATGACACGCATGGCCTTTTTACAGTTTTCACATCACGCCCTATGTAAGTAATACCTCTATCTGTTTTTCTTGGAAACAATATCCCGGATAGGTTTTCTATTCAGGTCTTTCCAAGTTTTCAATCTACATATGCAACTTTCAATCTCTACATATCTGTTGCATATTACTATTTATGCAATGATTTAAAACGTGCACCTGATAATGCTTGCCCTAACGGGCTTCTCTTGCCATTAGCCTTGTTCGCGGTCGTTACGCGATTTAGTCCTTGATGGGCATGTTCCTCTTGTCATGCCTCGGACAGTTCCTCTATCACATCTTGCATTTGTTTAACCTTTGCCATCTTTAAATGTAAGTGTCCTTCAATCAAGACATTCACAAAGTTAGTAATGTCAACTTTACTAAATGCCCGTATCATAGTACAAGGCTTTTGTACTATATGTGTCAACGCACGAAATGTTGTTAACCATATCTATCATTTAATTTGGGGTAACGTGTATTTCACGATAACCCTATGTGTTGTTTACAACACTTTAATACACTAAACGATTAACATACATACACTTACCGGATTTGCGATCAAGCCTCGAACCGAACACACCTTACTCTTTAACCATGAGCTCTGATTACCAACTTGTAACATCCTAGTTATTATTTTAAAGATCTTCGTATTATTTACGAAAATAAACATGTAGTTAACGTTAAATATCCTTAGAAAATACGAGTTAATTAAAACTTTCACAATTTCCAAGTACACCGCCTAATGTGACCAAAATTCGTCGTTTAAAAATATCGATTTACAATGTGCGGAAGCGTGAATCTTTATAGTGTTCGGTTCTTCGATGATGCTTGATCGTCTTCCGGCATCCAACTGTACCTACATTTCATAAACATGAAATGCTTTAGTCATACAGGACTTAAAACGCGTCTAAACGAGTTCGAGAAATAATTGATAACAAAAACAAAGTTTTCAACCTGACCTCCACCGTAAATTACGGTGGCACCGTAATTTACGGTGGCCACTGGTACTACAGGCCCCTACCGTAAACCAGGAGGGATCCACCGTAGCATTTTTCAACTCCACCGTAAATTACGGTGGACACCGTAATTTACGGTGGCCCCTGCATCAGCAGGTCTGCAGCTTAGTTCAGCTATGCCAGTTTTTACGGAAACGGCCATAACTTCTTCGTTATTGATCCGTTTTACCCGATTCCTTTTCCTACGCGTCCGTAATTTAATCCTCCATCTTATGAGGTTAAAATCCGACATTCGACTTAACAAATTTTAAGACTTCTAAGTCTTCGGCTTATTTTCCCCTTTTGGCCAATTTTGACCCATTTGGGATTTCACCATCAAACATGTTTATTTGGCCCTTATATCACATATACTTCTTCAACTTAATGTTGCCTATCATATTAGATTTTAAATCGCCGGTTTAACTACTCAAATTAAACCCATTTTTACTCGGATTCTTATTTTGACCCGTTACGGGTATTTAAGCATTTTCAAGCCTAAAAACGCTTTCGAATGCTTCTATATTTATTCTAAGTATTTAACAAATCATAGAACTCGTTTCCAAACAACTTTTAAAGGTTGTTTGCTCGAATTAGCCAACAAGGGCGTTTTGGTCGATTATGTTCTTTTTACTACGAAAGACTCTCTTTCCCATTTATTCGACCAAAATAGCATTTTAAACTATGACATGAATATACATACCTGGCCCGGGTCATCAAGTAGACCCGATTTATAAATACCTTGCTTTTTAAATCACTAAATAAGAGCGATACGAGTATCCATTGGATTTCTATTCCTGTAAGCATATAACTCGACAAAAGGTCATTAGTTGATATTGTCAAAAGGTGATGTCTACACCTTTTGACCCGTTTGGCCGGATTGACCGCTTGTCTTTTCGAGATGATATTTATTATCATCTCAAGTACATGACCCGCTGCGTTTAACACGGTACGGTCATTTTTACTTATAAACCTTTTATTACCACTTTCGTCATAATGTGATCGAGTTATCAATTTACTTCCTTTTTAACCATTATTATGGTTTCTTTCATCTTTGATTATCTAGTTCCGTACGCCTACACGACGGAACATCATATTTTAATTGTTTAGTTATTCCATTCGTTATTTATACGCCAAGAGAATATTACACAATCTAAGACTAGTGTAAGCTATACTTACCTTGCATCCGAGTTATGCTTTTTCCTTCATTCTTGATTCGTTTGACCCGCTTCCTTCCCCAAGCCTTTCACCTAGCTCGTCGAGCGTCAAACTATTTTCAACATTTACAAGGTGGTTAGATTAGTCATTGACAATCACGACTATTCCACCTTACTTATTTTCTTTGTCGAAACTATTATTCGACTTCATCACTAGTTAGTTTGACTTTCTAAAGTCAACTACCTTTAATCATATAATATGTACGATCAAGGCAAATCAACATTATGATTGGAACCCGTTCTATCCCATGTCTCATGTAATTAGTCAAACTTGCCAATTACACGTTTTAATTGAATTTCAACACTTTACTTCTCATTTAGGCATTTCATCAAACACCTAATAGGCATACTTCTACACATTTGCTAACTAGTTCACAACTAGTTATTTTTACCAAGATTAACATCAAAATTCAAACTTTCATGTCTAGTGTTCATGAACTACACTTAGTACTAGTATCATAACATCAATATTCATCAATTTAACACTCTAATTCAAGTGTTCATCTTCTTGTCATAAAACCCACTTAGCACACCTATGGGTAATCATCAAATTTCTATTTTCAACACTTGTTTATCAAATTATTAACTAGGGTTGTTCCTAAACATGGATTTCATCACAATAACACTCATAGATTCAACATTCATTCCAGAATTTTGATTATGATTGTTCATCATAATTTCAAAGTATCACTAAATCATAAGATTCAACATACCTTGTGATCCCCACGACTTGGTGATCATTAATATGTGTTCATGCATCCGATTTGGACCAGATTTGACCTTCAATTTGATGGATTTGTTGAAGTTAGGGTTTGAGCTCCCTAAAGCTCTCCCTGGTCGATCCTCACACACGCACACATACTCCTGCGTGTGTGTTTGTGTTTTATTTTTAAGTTTATATATCATTTTCAAGTTACCCGGTTTTGGTCCCTCGTGTTTGGTTAGTTATTAATTAGGTTACAACCTAAATTACCTTCAATGATATTCCCACTTATTAACTAGGTTTTACATTTCTAGTTAACTTAGCGGGTTCGGGAATATTTATGACTAAGTTTATTTTAGGTCCCGTTAACTCGGGCCTTTTATCCATTTTGTTTCCTTAAAAGCTTTTATTCACCTTTTAGTTAATATTAGGATTATTTATTTAAGTCCTAATATTCACCGGGTTAAATTTTACCACTAACGGTATTTTACCAAGTCATTAATATTAACGTGGTTTGATTACCAAACCCGTTTTTGGGGTGTTACACAATCACAATTTTTTCCTTTTTTTTTAAAAAATAGTTTACCACTTCACCAAGTGTTTAAACCATTGCCAACACTTTTCACCAAAGTTTAAACACTTTTGACTTATTGACATGGCACGCTCTGATTGGTCGGTTTTTTGGTTTGCCACTTCAAAATGTTTAACCACTCCTTACACCCTTAACCCCTGATTTAATCTTATCGGCTAAGTTTAAAATAATTATTAATTCTAATAAAATTTAATTGTTTGGATTTTACTCAATTTTAAGCCTTTCCTTTTATCTTTTTATCTTTTTGAGTCAAATATACCATGTTTCTATACTTATTTTTATGTATTTTTTTCCTTTCTTGATTTTTTTTTCTAGACTTTATTATTTCTATTTCTATACTTTTCTTTATGTTCAATATTTTAGTTTTATGTTCCTTTTTTATTGAAGTTATATTTAAGATAACGTTTAAGTTTTTATTTACAATTTATTTAAAATCAACCCATCTCGCTGTCCAATTTAATTTATTTTTATGGTTTTCGATCGATGTAAAAAATGTGTCAATATTCTTTTGAGTTTATTTCTTTCGCTTGGTTGTTATATTGAACCAGAATAGATATCGAACGAAACCCCGCGGCGTAGCGCGGGTAATCTCACTAGTTTTACACTAGTTCAACGACTTTAATCTACCAAAATTGAGTTGAGGGAATATTTTATGCAACATGAGAAAATATGTTGATGTTTTATGTAAGGTCGTTCGAACGTTTTTGTAGACTTTAAGCAGACCACGAAGTGGGGGCCCTTTTGCAAAACATATAGAGATTAATTGAAAAAGTAGTTGCTAAAGTTAACCTACGTTTAGTAATTAGCCCTAATTTTGCCCATAAAAATTTTCCTTCAATCCTGACAGACTCAATGCCATGAGTGATTACCGTTAGTGATAGCCGATAACCTAGAAAATCCAAAGAGCAGGTTGCGATAGGAGGTAGGAACGATGACTACGGCTCAATTTTAATGATTTTTGGCACTGATTCACGGAATTCGGATGAGGTCGAGTGATAGATGGTTGCTACAGACTGCAGTTATCTCTGTGGTTTAATTTCGAAATTGGGTCTTGAATGTGAGCCTTTTTTCCTAAACAATTTTTATCTGTTTAATTTTATTAAAAAACATGGTTTAGTTTTGCTTTTTATTTGAGCCTGATATTTTTTTTGAACGGCCAACAAACTCAATCCCGAGCACTCTCGGGGCACCCACTGGACAAACGGAGTACTCCGAGAATAACCCGAGTCCACCACCAATTCCGGGGAAAATCCGGTAACCCACCCGCCCGTAGGCACGACGGTGAAATTACCGGTAAAACCCGTTTGGCTCAAGGATCCAACCCAGGTTTCCCTGGGTCTCCTATCATTGCCCACCAGTGCCTCACTCTGCACCAAGTGGGAGTCGAACTTGCATCTCTCAAGAGAAATGTAAGGCCTCCACCACTTGATCTAGAGTTCATTGACTTGAGCCTTATATATAGACAATATATAGAACTTTACTAAAAATTGGAGGCCCTTAATTTTTGGTAGCTCTAGACCTATGTCTAGATTGATAAGCCTAATGGGCCAGCCCTATGAGGTATTTAAACTGAAAATTCTGCATTCATCATTTCTCATTGAGGAATAATGATGTTTTTTGTTTCTTGATTTAGCCACCAAACTTTTCAAACTTCTTTATTTTATCCCCTGGTTTATGTTCTCATATTTTTTCTACACTCATACATATTTAAAGTTTCTTTCTTTTAACTTATACGGTATATGATATACCCATTTAACACTTTTAAAAATTTTCATCTGTCAACATTAAAATACTCGGTTGTGTTAAAAAATACAACGTATTGTCAGTACTTTAACAATTAATCGACTAACTTCGTCCGAACAATATCTGAACGATTACGGACAAATTCTCGCAGCGTAGCTCGAGGAAATTCTGCTAGTTTTTTGTAATTATTTATAGAAAATTGGATTTCTTGTATTTTCTTTGAATATGCATAAATTTGGTAGTTAACCAGTAGTACATGTTAAGTAGTTTTGTTTCTACCCATATTTTGTTTCTTGATTTTCTCCAAGGAAATCCCTTCTCAAAAGTGAAAACGGGACAACTCATTTTTAAGTTAATTTTATTGGCGACGAATGTTACTTTACTCTTACTCCTAAACAACACTAATACATAATATCTACTCTATGTCAGGAAATGAACATTAGTCTTTTCTTCAAAAAAAAAAAAAAAGTCTTTTCTTCAAAATACAAGAGTCTCTACGACCTAGATAACATAACACTTAATTTTTAAGTGTACTTGTTATCATAGCAATTAATTTTACCCCATTGTCCTTCCTTACCTATCTTTTTTGATAAACAACTCAAAACTTTTTTTTTTTTTATAAATAAACGTTTTTTAATCTTTTGTTAAAATGTTTTAAACGCAAGCATAGTGAGTAAATAATTTTCAAAAAAAGTTATTTATACCTACTAATGACTGAAATTCAGAATAACATCCTTACATTTTCGGACGAGCATGGAAACGGATCACACTATTGGAGGTGATGACAAGGATGGTCCGGTGGAGGTGTGGTCCACTCCAGTGGACTAAGGTTTCGAGTGTTATGGTGGGCCCCATAAAATAAAAAAAAATGTTTTTTATTTTGTTTTTTTAAGAATTCTTTTGTTTTTTAATAAAAATAACTTTCTACCTAATAAAATTATACATAAAATATATAAAACAAATTACATAAACCTAATTAAACAACTACACATACCTAATTTTAATATTACACACACCAAGTTTTAATATTACAAAAACCTAAAATTAAACTATCACACAAACCTAATTAAGCATAAAAAATAATATAATTTTTTTATTGTCAAATATCTGAAATTAAAATTAATAATTTTTATATAATTTATAAATGAAAATATTAATTTTATTAATCTATCTATTATAATAAATCAAACCTCCCTTGACTGAGGTGTCAACACCACAAGCCCTCTCTTCTCTATCTCTCCTACATGTCAATCCCAACATTCAGCATTCATCTGATCCACGTGTCCATTCCTCATTATTTTCGGTTATTTTTTTTTTTGAAACAATTGCTAAAGGTCAAAGACCCTTCTCCCACTTCTCTCTTCCTGCAAGTCAATGCAAGCAGCCAAAACCCTAATCCCCCCAAATTCTTTCCCTTTCCTCGCCTTCTTCTTCTTTCCTTCTCTGCCTTTCAGTTTTCCAAAAATAACTTCACATTCAAATTCGAAATTCAAATTCAACTTATTCTCAAAATCCTATCTCTCTCTTACACTGCACACTTTCCTCTTTCCTTTCTACTGCTTCAATCCTCTCAATTTCTACACTAAACTATCATCTGAGATCTGAAATCCTAACGACTGGAATCACTATCTATTCCTTCGTTCTTCCGATTCAACAGACCATCAGGTTTGTGTTTTTGAATCTGAGTATCCATGAGTTTTGGAACAATAATTACGATTTTTGAGGTCTAGGGTTTCTGTAATGATCAAATTAACAGCAATAAGGGTAATCGGATAGCTTGTGTTAACCAGAGAAATGGGGGTGGGAAAAACAGAGAGAATAAGAAGGAGATGAGAAAGATAGGTTCATGAGAACTAACAAATTGCCTACCCATGACCTAGACATAATTTACTTTAAATAGCCTCTCTCACTCTAACAGAATTCTGTTAGACAATTGCTGACATGGCCTTCATCACATAATCGCCAAATTTCTTTGGTTGGACATGCTCACGGTTACTTCTCCTCGGTTGGGCTGGATCTTCATTGATTGGGCTGCTATGCGTTGGTGGGCCTGCTGGACTCATGACAATACCGCCCCCATTAAAATCCACCTTGTCCGCAAGGGGGAAAGTAGGAAATTGTTGCTGAATTTGGGTTGTATCTTCCCAAGTCGCTGCTGTGACCGGCAACCCTTCCCACTGGATTAAACATTGTGGCACCAACTGAGTACCCTTGTAAATGGTGCGATATTGAAGGACCTGCTGTGGTTGTAGAACAAGAGTAGAAGTGGAGTCAATCAAGTGCAATGGAGTGATTTGTTGAGCCGGTTTGCCGATGCACTTACGAAGCAACGAGACATGAAAAACTGGATGTATCTAGGCCGCCTCCGGTAAGTCAAGTTTGTAGGCAGCCGGACCGATTTTAGCCACAACCCGATAGGGCCCAAAGTAGCGATGACCCAACTTATGGTGGCGTTGTAGACGCCCGAGCCTTGACGATAGGGTTGGAGTTTAACATAAACCCAATCGTCAATTAAGAATTGTAGGTCCCGGCGATGTTTGTCAGCGGCCAACTTCATTCGAGATTGAGCTTTCAAGAGATTGACTTTTAACCGTGACAATAATCCATCCCGTTCTTCTAGTTGGGCGGCCAGGGTCGGTTCAGTGGTGGAGTCTCGGATATACCGGGTGATGGATGGTGGTTTGCGGCCATATAAAATTTCAAACGGAGTCATTTGAGAGGAAGTTTGATAAGATGTATTATACCAAAACTCAGCCCAAGGTAAATACTGAAGCCAATTCGTTGGATGCTCCGCCACGTAACATCGAAGGTACATTTCGAGGCAACGATTAAGTGCTTCGGACTGCCCGTCCGTTTGCGGGTGGTAAGCCGAGCTAAACTTGAGAGTGGTACCATTAAGCCGATGTAATTCTTTCCAAAAATCGGTCATAAACCATGGATCTCGATCGGTAACGATGGATAACGGCACCCCATGCAAACGGACTATTTCGTTGATAAAAGTAGTAGCAACAGTGATGCTAGTAAAGGAGGAAGGTAAGGCTATGAAGTGACCATACTTCGACAATCGGTCAACCACCACCATAATAATGGTTTTACCGTGTGACAACGGTAAGCATGTGATAAAATCCATGGCGATGTCTTCAAAAACAGCCTCTGGAATGGGTAGTGGTTGTAATAAGCCACCCGGAGCTAAAAAGGACGGTTTGGTTTGCTGACATACCTGACAGTGGGCAACAAACTGTTTAACATCGTCACGCATTCGTTTCCAATAAAATGTTGAAGATAGCCGTTGGTAGGTGCGGGTGACCCCGGAATGACCGCCCAACGGTGTACAGTGGAATTCAGTCAGCAGTTGTTGGCGAATAGCAGCATTATTAGGGATGTAAAAACGGCCTTTATAAAGCAAGAAGCCATCTTGCAGCTTGTAGTCCGGAAATTTGTGAGGGTCAGCCGCATATTCTTGCCGGAGAGTAGTGAACTCGGGGTCGGAAGAAGCCACGGCAGAATGATCATGTAAAAAAGTAGGAAAAGGCGCTGAAATAGCCATAAGATGACCAGCCGGAACACGAGAAAGAGCATCGGCAGCGCTGTTTAAGGTCCCGGGTCGATAAACGATGTCAAGATCGAACCCCAACAGTTTCCCAACCATTTCTGTTGTTCCGGGGTTTGAATAACCTGATCCTGGAGCCGTTTCAAAGATTGTTGATCGGTCACGATAGTGAATTTATGACCCAACAAGTATTGGCGCCATTTGGCGATAGCTTGGGTGATCGCATACATCTCACGATGGTAAGTAGATGCTTGTTGCATACGAGGACATAGTTTCTTACTAAAATAGGCTAAGGGGTGTTTTTCTTGGGATAAAACAGCCCCGACACCGGTACCTGAGGCATCCGTCTCGATAGTGAATGGCTTCGAAAAGTCCGGTAAACGAAGTATGGGGGTTGAACTAATGAGAGTTTTGAGATGTTGAAAAACCTCTAAGGTAGTAGAATTCCATATGAAAGAGTCTTTCCGTAAGAGATCCGTCAAGGGCCCGGCGATAGAAGCATATTTTTTGATAAAACGGCGGTAGTAACCCGTAAATCCCAAGAAGCTACGAACATCCTTGACTGTCTTAGGGATCGGCCAGTTTTGAATGGTACTAATTTTGTCGGGATCCACCGCAACTCCTTGAACCGAAATAACGTGTCCCAGATAGCCCACTTGGGACTGGCCAAATGTGCATTTTGTTAACTTGGCTACCAATTGGTGTGAACGAAGCAATTGTAAGGTGACCTGAAGGTGTTGTAAATGATCTTCCCAAGATTTACTATAGATCAAAATATCATCGAAAAAGACCAAGATGAATTGTCGAAGAAACGGTCGAAATACATCATTCATTAGCCGTTGAAATGTGGAGGGTGCGTTTGTGAGCCCGAAGGGCATAACAAGAAATTCATAGTGCCCATCATGTGTCCGAAAGGCGGTTTTCATTGTATCCGCCTCGGCAAGATGAATCTGATGATACCCCGCCAATAAATCAAGCTTGGAAAAATAGCAAGCATCATGTAATTCATCAAACAACTCGTCGATAGACGGGATCGGAAAGCGGTCTCGAACTGTAATAGAATTTAAGGCGCGGTAGTCCACACAAAACCGCCATGTACCGTCTTTCTTTCGAACCAAAATAACAGGAGACGAAAACGCACTTGTACTTGCCCGAATGATCCCTTGATTTAACATATCTTTAACCAACCGCTCAATCTCTTGTTTCTGGAAGTGGGGATAGCGATACGGCCGCACCGAAACGGGTCCTTTAGATGGTGGTAATTCAATTTGATGACCGTGAGAGCGGACTGGAGGTAACCCATGAGGAGCTGTAAATACATCCGAAAAGTCATTTAAAATGGCTTGCACATCCGGGTGATAGTTTGGTGTTGGAGATTCCGATGGAACCAAGGACAAATGGAACAATTGTCCTATGCTGTTAGAATGAATGAGTTGGCGAAAACCATTGAACTGGATGAGTTGAGTCGATGGTGTAGTGTCACCTTGCCATGTAATCCTTTTAGAGTGGAGAGTAAATTCGAAAATAGATTTCGAATAATCAGTGACGACTGGCCCAAGGGTAGCAAGCCATGAAACACCCAAAACCATATCCCACCCTTGCAATGGAAGGACATAAAAGTCAGCCACAATCGGTTGGTCTTGAATTACTAATTCCACCTGTTTAGCTAAGCCAGAACACGGTAAACGTTCACCACTTCCCACGAGAACCGAAAAAGGGGAAATATCTTCAATGGTGCAATTAAGAAATTGGGCAATTGTCACACCCCGATTTCCACGTGTCTCACCGGTGGGCCCGGTGGGGGATTACCGTGACGATGTTGGCAACAATATAGTCAAACCACACAATTATATAATGCACAGCGGAAGCATAAGATAAATATATAAACTCAACCTCTGGTTGTAATATCAAATGTATTACAGAAGTTGAATATATCCACAGCGGATCGTAAATAAACATAATGTATTGTTCCATCAGATACTGCAATCAAGCTTGCGAGACTTATCACGACGCTAGGGAGCTAATACCAGCCAATTTACGTTTAGGTACCTGCACTTAATCTTTTGGGGAAAATACGTCAGTTTACACTGGTAAATACATTCAACTGACACATTTGAAAATGTTTATTAAAATTGATTTGAATGCACAAGGCACAAACTCTTTTATAACTTGGGAAAATTATAATAAAATCTTGTGAACGTTTTACATGTTCTTTTATGCGTTCAGTAGCCCGGGTCGTGCCGGGTTAAAGATTTATAGACACACCACGTTTGCGTAAAACCGTAGTATAAAAACCAACGGCTACGTCTTTTAATTTTAATGTCGACACTTTATACCGAGTGTACGCCTACACCGGGATGTCGATGGTCGTGGCCATTTCGTAAAATGATGCCAAGGATATCCGGGACAACGGTCATTAAACCCCCCAAAGGCTTATAAGCAACAAAACTGTTTAAATGAGCCGATCATATTTAATCAATTAACCACCTAAGCGATGGAATTATATAATGCTCAATCAAGCGGTATTAATATACCGTAACCCAAGCCCATATAGGGGAAATAAGTTAAAGTATTTACCTTTGCAAGTATATTTCCTTAATTTGGATTAAATCACCGATAGCTTTTACTGGGGCTCCTAATCTGGAACGAAGGTTTTAATTAACCTCTTAGAATCCTAACGAGTCGTTATAATGGCCGTAGCCTAGACCGGTTGGTTCCGATATATATAGATATGGTTTAATCGCGCGGAAAGGCGAAAACCGAGAATGGAGTGTGATTCTGACCCAACAAGTTCAGAGACTTGTTTTATATGGGTTAATTATTCACACTCTGGATTTTGGGGTCCAAATGATATTATTTGACCCGTATCGGCTAAATTATGAAAACTAGTTTCATAAGCCGAACCGTGCGCGCAATAGGCGAAACGGTTAACCATGAGAGTCGTACGCTTATTTCCTAAGTCAATATGCCTTAATTGGGTTGTGGTATCAGTAGGATACCTTCCGTGACGCCCGTAACGAGTTTAAGTTAATATTATGCCCCGTAGGGGCTTTTCGGTCATTTTAAAGACTTTAAAAAGGCTTTTCGAGTTCTACAGGAAATCTGAGTTTCCCGAACCGCTTATAAAGCTTAAAATACTTTATTCATTATTTAAAACCAGTAGCAACTGGAATCGGGTCAAAAGACCTTGTAGAACTCATGTTTTGGCCGAAAAGGGCATATTCGGTATTTACCGAACCGTAGCCATAACCGCAGGTTATGAGCGAGGTAAAAATTATTAAAAATCTTTAAAATTCCCAAAATATTAATTTATAACAGTGGGTAAAAGATTTGGTGACGAAATCTTGGTTTAGATAGGCGTTATGCTATTTGCGCCGTTAATTACTAAGGTTTATTTAAATTGCGCTAATTAGCATAACTCTCATTCTAGACCTCGGATTGACGTGAAACTTTAAGGACATGCTTATAATTTAATAAGCAAGGTTTTGGTCCGTTCACGTGTCCGAAATACTCGTTTTAATTTTAAAAGGCCGTTACGGTCAACTTTTAGGCGAATGACGGAATTGCGTAAAAGACTCGGATAACTCATGAACCGACCACAGAGGTTTATACCAACATGTGACCTGGTCCTAAGAGAGTCCTAAGGTATATTTATACCTCACTAAAACGGGTCAGAACTGAAGTCAAAGCAAAAGTCAAACTTTTGCGACATTCGGCTCCGAACCGGTTCAATATAGCAAATGGTCGATTCAAACGAGCGCAAACAAGTTTATATACTTATTATCATGTTTTATGATTGTCAAAACAGGTTCCATAACATATACATTACAGATTATGCATAAATCGCTAAAATAGCTTTCTGTTGACTTTTTAACCGCACGTTTGACTCGATATTTGACATAGTTAGAGTGGTGATCAGGGGGAACCTTTTTAGAGGTTTATTACCCACATAAATACCAACTCATAACCACTTTTGATTCGTCATAAGACTGAACCATCACTGAGTTATTTTAAAGTCAAACCGTATTTACGACGGTTTGGTTCTTAGCTATTTACTAAGGAAATGTGAAACCACAAAGGGTTAGATCACTTACAGAAGTTGTGTTCTTGCTTATAGAGCAGAGAAAAGGACTTGAGAGCTCTTGCAATGATCAGAGATGTGTGTTTTTGATGTTGTGAATGTTATGTGCATAAGGTGGCTATTTATAGCAAATGCCAAGCAACTATGATCATTGCAAACACTCACAATAGTCCAGAGATGATGGGTAGGTGTCCCTGAGAGCTATGGGTCAAGTGTAGGGTGCCCATGCCTCATTGATTGAGGTTTGATCGTTCAAAGGCTCCAAAAGGCAAGTAACTACAACAATTCTGCATCTGGGCACTTTACGCGACCCGCATGGGAGTTCCCATGCACTATAACGCGGGTCGCCTGAGTTTAAGAAATCAGACGCGTATTTTAGGAGGCTCGCGGCCCGCCTCCACTTAACCATAACCTTCACGCGGGTCGCGAGAGGTTAAGACTTCAGAAATTTTAAATCTTTTGTCATGATTGCGAAATCCTGGTAATTAATAACGAAATCTTTCGTAATGATTTACCTGACCTTTCGGGTTTGAAGGGGTAACTTTGCGGTTTGGCCCTCGGTTATTTACCGATAGGGGCCTCGTGTTATTTACCCGCATTATAAAGTCCCTTGTTAGTTTATTATTTATTTGGAAAGCCTTAACTTTCACTGTAGACGCTTTTAACCCTTCTCATACGAATTCGAGTATAACTCTTTCGTTTTAAAACGGAACTTTGCGGAATTTATACAGTATATTCTAGTGAGCGTATAATACTGTTACGAAGCCTTGGGAACGTTAAAGGGTCACTCAGAGGTAATATTAAACATGTTGACACAGTTAACCCCTGTAGCTCGTAATCTCTCACTTTCTTCCGCGTTTCGCTTCCGTACGATTTATGATTTATTCGTTTGAAGGTACAAGCATTTATTTAGGGTTACTATACAGTATATTTACCCTTGTTGATATTTATAACCCTCGAGTTTATATACTTTCAAGGTTTGTCAAAATTAGTCCTTTATTTATTATAGATGCCACGTGTAATCAAATGACACGTGTTAACACATCATTGGACACAAAAATTCGAGGTGTTACATCCTCACCCCCTTAAAATAAATCTCGACCCGAGATTTACTCAAATAAATAAGGGTACTTTTCTTTCATTGTAGCTTCGACTTCCCACGTATATTCAGGACCTCTACGAGCATCCCATTTGACTTTTACAATCGGTACGTGCTTTCTGCGAAGCTTCTTCACCTGTCGATCTTCAATCGACAAAGGTTTTTCTATAAATTTTAAGCTCTCATCTATATGCACATCTGTGTGTGGAATCACCAATGATTCATCGGCGAAGCACTTTTTGAGATTGCAGATGTGGAACACATTGTGAATTCCATTGAGCTCTTCAGGCAAGTTCAACTTATAGGCAACTGATCCGACACGTTCAATGACCTCAAAAGGTCCTATGTATCTCGAACTCAGTTTGCCCTTCTTGCCGAAACGCGTCACCCCCTTCCAGGGTGATACCTTAAGCAACACTTTTTCACCTACTTCGAAGTGAAAATCCTTACGCTTTGGATCAGCGTAGCTTTTCTGCCTATCGCGGGCAGCCTTGAGACGTTCCCGGATCTGGACAATCTTGTCCGTTGTCTGGAAAACAATCTCTGGTCCTGATAGTTGGACCTCCCCTACTTCCGCCCAACAAACAGGCGATCTGCATTTCCTACCATATAATGCCTCGAAAGGCGCAGCCTTTATGCTGGTGTGGTAGCTATTATTGTAGGAGAATTCGATCAGGGGTAGGTTCTTATCCCAGTTACCACCTAAATCGATCACACATGCACGAAGCATGTCTTCTAGCGTTTGGATAGTACGCTCACTTTGACCGTCCGTCTGTGGATGGTAAGCCGTACTAAAGTTTAAACGCGTGCCCAAAGATTGCTGGAAACTTTTCCAGAAGTGAGATGTGTATCTAGTATCCCTGTCGGAGATAATAGACACAGGTATGCCGTGTAAGGCTACAATCTTATCAACATAAAGTTGGGCTAACATATCGGAGCTATACGTCTCCTTGATGGGTAGAAAATGAGCTGATTTAGTCAGCCTATCGACTATGACCCATATTGTATCGTTTCCTTTCCTGGTCTTGGGTAACTTGGTTATGAAGTCCATAGTTACGCATTCCCACTTCCACTAGGGAAGTTCAGGCTGTTGTAGCAAGCCAGATGGCTTTTGGTGCTCGGCCTTGACTTGAGCACAAGTCAAGCACTTTGCTACGTGGGCGGCTACAGACTTTTTCAAGCCTATCCACCAATAATTAGCCTTTAAGTCTTGGTACATTTTGTCAGCACCAGGATGGACCGAGTATTTGGAACTATGGGCTTCCTGGAGAACAACATCTCGTAGTCCTCCATAAATCGGAACCCATATACGTCCGTTCAGCCTCAAGATTCCATCCTTGCTAAGAGTCAACTGCTCCTCGGTTACTTCTAGCTTTTCATTAGGGTAATTAGCTTCCAACACAGCCTCTCGCTGTGCAGCTAATATCCTTTCCATCAAATTATTCTTAACCTCAATGCTCTTGGCATTGATTCGAATGGGTTTTACCCTTTCCTTCCTGCTCAAGGCATCGGCGACCACATTCGCCTTGCCGGGATGGTACCTGATTTCACAGTCATAATCATTCAGGGTTTCCATCCAACGGCGTTGCCTCATGTTCAACTCTTTCTGGTTGAACAGGTGCTGGAGGCTTTTGTGATCAGAATAAATCACAAATTTAATGCCATAAAGGTAGTGCCTCCACAACTTAAGTGCAAATACAACGGCACCCAACTCCAAATCATGGGTGGTGTAATTCTTTTCATGCACCTTTAATTGCCTTGAAGCATAGGCAATCACCTTGCCCTTCTGCATAAGCACACACCCCATGCCTGTATGTGATGCGTCGCAGTAAACCACGAACTCATCAGTACCTTCTGGTAATGTTAACACAGGAGCGTTGCTTAGCTTCTGCTTCAGTATTTCAAAGGACTCTTGCTGCTTTGGGCCCCAAATGTACTTTTCTTTCTTCTTGGTCAAGGAAGTCAAGGGCGCAGCAATCCTTGAAAAATTTTCAATAAACCTCCGGTAGTATCCTGCTAATCCTAGGAAACTACGGATTTCGATAGGCGTCTTTGGCTCTTGCCAGTTCATAACCGCCTCTACCTTAGCGGGATCCACTTGGATACCACGCTCGCTCACAACGTGACCTAAAAATTGAACCTCTCGTAGCCAGAATTCACATTTCGAGAATTTGGCGTAGAGTTTCTCACGCAGTAGTAATTCGAGAATGCAACGGAGATGCTTTTCGTGGTCAGCTTGGCTTTTAGAATAGATCAGGATATCGTCGATGAAGACTATGACGAATTTATCTAAATACGGCTTGCAAACGCGGTTCATGAGGTCCATGAACGCAGCCGGTGCATTCGTGAGCCCAAAAGGCATCACTAGGAACTCGTAATGACCATAGCGAGTCCTAAATGCAGTCTTGTGTACATCTTCATCTCTGACCCTTAGCTGATGATAACCCGACCTCAAGTCGATCTTGGAGAAGTAGTTTGCTCCTTGCAGCTGATCGAATAGATCATCGATCCTTGGTAAAGGATATCTATTCTTTATGGTAACTTTATTTAGTTCTCTATAGTCGATGCACAACCGCATCGATCCGTCCTTCTTCTTTACAAATAGGACAGGAGCTCCCCAGGGAGATGAACTAGGTCTGATAAAACCTTTCGCCAGCAGTTCATCCAACTGGGTCCTCAGTTCTTTCATTTCCGTCGGAGCTAATCTGTAAGGTGCTCTTGCTATCGGAGCTGCTCCAGGAATGATGTCAATTCTGAACTCCACTTGTCTATCTGGTGGCAAACCAGGTAGTTCTTCGGGAAAAACCTCGGGGTATTCAGAAATGACGGGAAGATCCTCGATCTTCGGCTTCGGTTCTTCAATTATCACCTGAGCCATGTAAATTACACAACCTCTGTTCAAACACCTTGAAGCTTTCAGCATAGATACGTCTTCGGGCAATCCGTACTGCGTATCCCCTCGAATGGTAAGTGATTCACCACTCGGAGTCTTTAGCACTATCTGCCTCTTGCCGCAAATAATTTGGGCCTGATTACGGGATAACCAGTCCATGCCTAGCACAATGTCAAAACCCGCAAGTTTGAAAGGAAGTAGAGATAAAGGAAAAGAATGGTTCCTAATGGACATTTCACATCCTTCTAGAACAGTAGATACGGTTTCTATCGTGCCGTCTGCTAACTCTACTTCGTATTTCATATCAAGGGTTTTGATAGGCATATTTAGTAGTTGGCAAAATTTCTGGTCTACAAAGGATTTATCGGCGCCAGAATCGAATAGTACTCTTGCAAATATATTATTTACGAGAAAAGTACCTGTAAGCACATTGTCGTCCTTAACCGCTTCCTTTGCATCCATGCGAAAAACTCTCGCATTCGACTTCTTCGTCTCTTCCGCCTTCTTGGCATACTTTGGGCAATTACTCTTGATATGCCCCTTTTCATTACAACCATAGCAGGTTGCATCCTTTATCTTTTTGCACTCCACGGTCTTATGATCCTTGGACTTGCATAGCCCACAGGATGTAGTCTTTTGTTGCGACTGTGAACCAGACGCAAACCTACACTTCCCGGAGTGAGGTTTCTTGCAGACCTTGCAGTGAGGTCTTCCATCAGCTTGCCCCTCCTTCTTTGCCTCCGACCCTCTCTTGCCCTCACCGTTTCCACGGTGCTTTTTCCCAGACTTTCGTGAGGTATCATCCTCACGTTTTCGCTTTTCAGCCTCCTTGTTCCTTAGTGTCCTCAGACGGACAACATCAAGTGTAAGAGACAAGGAGAGGTCAGTAACTGACCTGAAGGTCGTCGGCCTAGAGGCCTTCACACTGGCCTTGATCGCCGGCTCTAAGCCCCCAATGAAACGGGCAATCCTTCGAGGTTCTGGTGTCACAAGATATGGCACCAGGCGTGACATGGTGTTAAAGCTTGTCAGATATGCTTGACAATCCAGGTTTGTCATCACTAGTGAGACAAAATCCGCCTCAATCTTCTCAACCTCGTGCTGAGGGCAGTAGTTTTCTTTAATGAGAGCAATAAATTCCTCCCATGTCATCTTGTACAAAGCAGACTTACCAGATGCCTGCACCAACGCCCTCCACCATGCCAGGGCCTCGCCCTTGAATGACTGCGACACATACTTCATCACATCCCTCGCTGCACACCCGCTGATGTCCACAATAGTGTCCATCTCGTCTAGCCAGGTGATACAGTCAACCGCACCTTTCTCCCCTGTAAATTCCCGGGGCTTACATGATACAAAGTATTTGTAGGTGCAACCCTTAGCACTGGATGCATCAGTATATTCTCTATCGCGATGAACGCTGTGCTCAGTGGACGAGTGTTTGTCGTCATCTTTCTTAGGTTCAGAGGGTGGTTTGGAGTGTGTCTTTGGTTTAGAGGGTGGTTTTGACACGGTTCTGCCTTGGGACTCAGTATATTGACGATCGATAGCTGCCTGAACAGCATTGTCAATCAGAGCCTTCAGTTGTGCGCCTGTCAAATGCACTGACGCATTGTCGTAGTCATCTTCATTTGTGTGGCTGTTCTCTCCATTGGGATCCGCCATTGTAACTTGAATCTGTTACAGAAGATAACAAAATTTTATTTAGGAGATTATTATATAATTGTCTTTTATGACAATTTGTCAACCATGGTACAGGGACCATATTTGGTTAACTTTTTATTCCATTACATGCTAGGATTTGAATATATCCTATTTCAGCTATATAAATAGTATTGGCGGCATAAAGCCTAATCATGATGATGTTTTATAATATTAGCCGAGATTTCAGAGAATCAAAGGCATAGAGATTTGAACCGTAGTTCTTTTATCTCTTTCTGACAGAGAGTCATAGACTACCACTGCCTTTTGTCTTTATATGACAATTATTGTGGCCCATAGGCACTACACCTCAAATGGATGTTTTAATATGGTTGGCCCGTAGGCACTACATCGCTAATGGATGTTTTAATAATATTGGCCCGTAGGCACTACATCACTAATGGATGTTTTTATAATACTGGCCCGTAGGCACCCCATCACTAATGGATGTTTTTATAATACTGGCCCGTAGGCACCACATCACTAATGGATGTTTTTATAATATTGGCCCGTAGGCACTACATCACTAATGGATGTTTTTATAATACTGGCCCGTAGGCACCACATCACTAATGGATGTTTTTATAATACTGGCCCGTAGGCACCACATCACTAATGGATGTTTTAATAATATTGATCACCTTCATTGGTGATTCAACCCACGATTTATAAATCATTTAATTGGGTTTTGAAATCCTTAAAGGATCATTGTATAAGAATGACGTGCGTGATTTTAACGAATCACATCTGCCATGATTGTTAACATGCGTACAGAGGTTAACAGGTAATCAGAATCTTTTCAATTAGGTCGTACCATCTTGACTGGATCTTAAAAGACACCAAGCTAGGTTTCACCTTTCAAGATTCTTTATTTAGGCAGATCAATATAAAAGGAATGGTTTTGATTTATTTTATATATATTAAAACAAAAACTCGTAACATACATTCCAAAATCTCAAATACAGTTACATACTGTCCTAAACGGGTCTTTCAAATAGTACATACCTCCATAGAGGTTTAAAATAAGTGATAAGTCCACGCAGGGACTAATACAAGATAGGTGTCCATGCAAGGACTAAAGATAAGTCCACATAGGGACTGAATACCATAAGTTGTCCACGCAGGGACTTATTTCAAAGTAGAAATTACATTAGTACAACTATTAAGGGCTAGTGGTCACGTTTCTTCTTTTTGCCCTTTAGTAGGTTCGCCAAGCCTTTGAGAAATCCTCGGTGGCTTTTCTTTTCTTCCTCGAACTCCCTCTCCACACGATCTAGTCGATGGAGTATTTCTTCCTGTTCAGGAGGAGAGAAACGTGGTTGTAGCGCTTGATGCGGAACAGGAGGTCTGGGAGGTATTGGATACCCATGAGCTGAGTAGTCCGGTGGTCCCATGTTTCCATGTGCTCCGTCAGGGTAGCGCGCATTATATCTAGCCGACACCACATATGGGTCGCGCTCATAGCCATAGTTGTATTGTGCTTGTGACGGTTCGAACGGGTTGTAAGCCGTTGGACCCGTGTAACCAGGTATGGGTTGGTCATACCCAAATGGTGGCGAATTTCGTGCAGCTGGTGCGGAGTTCGCCTCCTGTATAGGACTTGAAGGTCCTTCTTCTCGTAGTGGCGGATAGTGGCTACTACTAGAATGTCGAGGAGTGCTGAAGTGGATACCCCCTCCTCCTCGTGTAGACATACGAGCATTTGTCCTCCTACGCCTCGGCGGATCAGGTATTACCGGTTGTGCCGGTGGCGGAGGTGGTGGCGTAACTGCCTCAAAGCGTGAATCCTCAGAGGGATCATGTGGATGTCTCGGTTGTTGAGATGTCTGTTGAGGTGGCGTGTAGTACCACTCATGTCGGTCAAACATCGCTTGGAAACTGTCAGGTCCTTGATAGGGCGTTCCATGGAAGGATGACCCATCAGAAACTTCTATCGGATGCGTGGGCGTACCACGAGCTGGTTCAGTAGGATCCTCATCTTCCTCCATGGGATCTTCAGAAAAGTGGTCTTGTGGACCAAGCGGAACAAAACCTGAAGGTTCCTGTATGTAGTCAGCCGGATTAAACTGACCTATGTAGTAGGGAGTAGGGTCGTCATAATTCCGGTGCGAAACCGAACGTTGTAGAGGTATGAAGGAAGGTTGTGGGTTGTTGGGATCATTTTCTGAATCTGGCCCAAAGGAGTGCCGGTAGGATGGCGTCGAGCTGTGCGAAGTGGAATGCCTCGCGGGTTCGTAAAGATCTCTTCGTCGTTGTGGCTCTTCGCTCCGTGTCATCGAAGGATGTCTTGTACCAGATGGTCCAGCTTCGTTATCGTGATGTGTCACGACTTCTCCTCTGCCTCTTCTTCCCCTTCCTCTTCCTCGGAATATAACAGGTGGCATTTTCCTGCTTAATAAAACTTTAAATACAAATAATAAAAAAAAGACAAAATTGGAATAACAATTCGAATTTGTCCTAAGTTCTTGTCTAGACTCAAGTATGTGCAATTGTGTCATTGAGATTAAACACAATAGGATAGTGTTTAATTCACTCAATGTTGGCTCTGATACCAACCTGTCACACCCCGATTTCCACGTGTCTCACCGGTGGGCCCGGTGGGGGATTACCGTGACGATGTTGGCAACAATATAGTCAAACCACACAATTATATAATGCACAGCGGAAGCATAAGATAAATATATAAACTCAACCTCTGGTTGTAATATCAAATGTATTACAGAAGTTGAATATATCCACAGCGGATCGTAAATAAACATAATGTATTGTTCCATCAGATACTGCAATCAAGCTTGCGAGACTTATCACGACGCTAGGGAGCTAATACCAGCCAATTTACGTTTAGGTACCTGCACTTAATCTTTTGGGGAAAATACGTCAGTTTACACTGGTAAATACATTCAACTGACACATTTGAAAATGTTTATTAAAATTGATTTGAATGCACAAGGCACAAACTCTTTTATAACTTGGGAAAATTATAATAAAATCTTGTGAACGTTTTACATGTTCTTTTATGCGTTCAGTAGCCCGGGTCGTGCCGGGTTAAAGATTTATAGACACACCACGTTTGCGTAAAACCGTAGTATAAAAACCAACGGCTACGTCTTTTAATTTTAATGTCGACACTTTATACCGAGTGTACGCCTACACCGGGATGTCGATGGTCGTGGCCATTTCGTAAAATGATGCCAAGGATATCCGGGACAACGGTCATTAAACCCCCCAAAGGCTTATAAGCAACAAAACTGTTTAAATGAGCCGATCATATTTAATCAATTAACCACCTAAGCGATGGAATTATATAATGCTCAATCAAGCGGTATTAATATACCGTAACCCAAGCCCATATAGGGGAAATAAGTTAAAGTATTTACCTTTGCAAGTATATTTCCTTAATTTGGATTAAATCACCGATAGCTTTTACTGGGGCTCCTAATCTGGAACGAAGGTTTTAATTAACCTCTTAGAATCCTAACGAGCCGTTATAATGGCCGTAGCCTAGACCGGTTGGTTCCGATATATATAGATATGGTTTAATCGCGCGGAAAGGCGAAAACCGAGAATGGAGTGTGATTCTGACCCAACAAGTTCAGAGACTTGTTTTATATGGGTTAATTATTCACACTCTGGATTTTGGGGTCCAAATGATATTATTTGACCCGTATCGGCTAAATTATGAAAACTAGTTTCATAAGCCGAACCGTGCGCGCAATAGGCGAAACGGTTAACCATGAGAGTCGTACGCTTATTTCCTAAGTCAATATGCCTTAATTGGGTTGTGGTATCAGTAGGATACCTTCCGTGACGCCCGTAACGAGTTTAAGTTAATATTATGCCCCGTAGGGGCTTTTCGGTCATTTTAAAGACTTTAAAAAGGCTTTTCGAGTTCTACAGGAAATCTGAGTTTCCCGAACCGCTTATAAAGCTTAAAATACTTTATTCATTATTTAAAACCAGTAGCAACTGGAATCGGGTCAAAAGACCTTGTAGAACTCATGTTTTGGCCGAAAAGGGCATATTCGGTATTTACCGAACCGTAGCCATAACCGCAGGTTATGAGCGAGGTAAAAATTATTAAAAATCTTTAAAATTCCCAAAATATTAATTTATAACAGTGGGTAAAAGATTTGGTGACGAAATCTTGGTTTAGATAGGCGTTATGCTATTTGCGCCGTTAATTACTAAGGTTTATTTAAATTGCGCTAATTAGCATAACTCTCATTCTAGACCTCGGATTGACGTGAAACTTTAAGGACATGCTTATAATTTAATAAGCAAGGTTTTGGTCCGTTCACGTGTCCGAAATACTCGTTTTAATTTTAAAAGGCCGTTACGGTCAACTTTTAGGCGAATGACGGAATTGCGTAAAAGACTCGGATAACTCATGAACCGACCACAGAGGTTTATACCAACATGTGACCTGGTCCTAAGAGAGTCCTAAGGTATATTTATACCTCACTAAAACGGGTCAGAACTGAAGTCAAAGCAAAAGTCAAACTTTTGCGACATTCGGCTCCGAACCGGTTCAATATAGCAAATGGTCGATTCAAACGAGCGCAAACAAGTTTATATACTTATTATCATGTTTTATGATTGTCAAAACAGGTTCCATAACATATACATTACAGATTATGCATAAATCGCTAAAATAGCTTTCTGTTGACTTTTTAACCGCACGTTTGACTCGATATTTGACATAGTTAGAGTGGTGATCAGGGGGAACCTTTTTAGAGGTTTATTACCCACATAAATACCAACTCATAACCACTTTTGATTCGTCATAAGACTGAACCATCACTGAGTTATTTTAAAGTCAAACCGTATTTACGACGGTTTGGTTCTTAGCTATTTACTAAGGAAATGTGAAACCACAAAGGGTTAGATCACTTACAGAAGTTGTGTTCTTGCTTATAGAGCAGAGAAAAGGACTTGAGAGCTCTTGCAATGATCAGAGATGTGTGTTTTTGATGTTGTGAATGTTATGTGCATAAGGTGGCTATTTATAGCAAATGCCAAGCAACTATGATCATTGCAAACACTCACAATAGTCCAGAGATGATGGGTAGGTGTCCCTGAGAGCTATGGGTCAAGTGTAGGGTGCCCATGCCTCATTGATTGAGGTTTGATCGTTCAAAGGCTCCAAAAGGCAAGTAACTACAACAATTCTGCATCTGGGCACTTTACGCGACCCGCATGGGAGTTCCCATGCACTATAACGCGGGTCGCCTGAGTTTAAGAAATCAGACGCGTATTTTAGGAGGCTCGCGGCCCGCCTCCACTTAACCATAACCTTCACGCGGGTCGCGAGAGGTTAAGACTTCAGAAATTTTAAATCTTTTGTCATGATTGCGAAATCCTGGTAATTAATAACGAAATCTTTCGTAATGATTTACCTGACCTTTCGGGTTTGAAGGGGTAACTTTGCGGTTTGGCCCTCGGTTATTTACCGATAGGGGCCTCGTGTTATTTACCCGCATTATAAAGTCCCTTGTTAGTTTATTATTTATTTGGAAAGCCTTAACTTTCACTGTAGACGCTTTTAACCCTTCTCATACGAATTCGAGTATAACTCTTTCGTTTTAAAACGGAACTTTGCGGAATTTATACAGTATATTCTAGTGAGCGTATAATACTGTTACGAAGCCTTGGGAACGTTAAAGGGTCACTCAGAGGTAATATTAAACATGTTGACACAGTTAACCCCTGTAGCTCGTAATCTCTCACTTTCTTCCGCGTTTCGCTTCCGTACGATTTATGATTTATTCGTTTGAAGGTACAAGCATTTATTTAGGGTTACTATACAGTATATTTACCCTTGTTGATATTTATAACCCTCGAGTTTATATACTTTCAAGGTTTGTCAAAATTAGTCCTTTATTTATTATAGATGCCACGTGTAATCAAATGACACGTGTTAACACATCATTGGACACAAAAATTCGAGGTGTTACAGCAATACGTGATTGGACGAAACAGTGGGTACTTCCCCCGTCTAAAAGAACTTGGACGGACTTACCTTGGACCGAGCCGGTGAAGCGCTACGTAGTAGAAGAACAACCACCCGACAGCGCGTTGTACGAGATTGCCGACTGGGTCGCGATTTCCTGCTGCTGTATTTGGGAAGCTAGAACAACGTCGGATTGTTCTTGAGTCAAGGGCTCAGAGGTCCCCCCTGGGTCGGGTGCATCGTCATCAAAGAAGAGAAGTTGGGGGGTGCTTTACATTTGTGGTCCCAAGAGTATTTCTCGTCGCAACGATAGCAGAGACCCAACGCCTTTTTTTGTGAAATTTCAGCAGGTGTCAAGCGGCGGAACCCTACTTTTGCCGATAAAGAAGAGGAGACACCGGTTTTAGGCAATACTTCTGCTGGGCTGCTTTTGGGGGTGGGTAATAAAGGCTTCGAAGAGCCCAAGGAAACCCGGCCCACACCCTTCTCAAATTGGACCCTGTTTTCATGTAGCTGGGCCTTATCCATAGCATTATCCAACGTAGTGGGCTGATGGATGAGAACTGTAACGCCCGGCTATTTTGTACTTTCCATTTATAGGAGGTTTCGTTCGTAGTTCTATTTTCGGAAACCTTGTATTCTTGTAATCATTTCCTTTCCTTGTAATCTTTATCAAATCGAGACTTGGATCATTAATGAAACTGGTATTTTATTATGTATATGTCATACGCACTCTAATTATGCTCGTATGTTCAACTTCGTGAAACAATTGATGTTTAATCATCACTCTTGGAAACTATGTGTGAAACTTGTAATTAAACTAAAACTTATGCCTTGAACGCGTTCTGAACGAGGATGATACTTGGTTATGACGTTTATACGCTTAAATATACTTTGGTTGTGATCATCATGCTTAACTACACCTTATACTATGCTTATTTATACAACGGTTAATCATCTAATATGTGACATATACTTGTCACTTACAAACATGTTACATACTTGTACATTACACTTTTTACCTAGTTAAATCATGTTTTATTTCATATTTCACCTTGTTACAAGTTAGGGGAAACATTGTTGCATATTATTACACAACTTAACTAACAAAATTACTCATTATAATGTTTTAAAAAAATAAAAAAAATAAAGAAATATGGCAGCCCCAATTCAGCAAAATTCAGCCCCATATAGTTGGGTTTTGTGGGCCAGTTTCAAGGTGTAACCCCTTCTAAACACTTCCAAAGCCCAACCCATTGAAACCCTAATCCTTCCCCCTATAAATACCACTTATAACCAGCCTCCCTACCACTTTTGCAACACTAAAAACTCTCAAAACATCCTCCAAACCGTAGCTGAAAGCAAAGGTTCGAGCAGATTGACACCCCTTCACGAAAATGAGCATAACTCACTCAATTCTTATCCGATTCACTTGATTCTTTTTCCTACTTGCTTGGATAATCATGGGGTTCGATTCCTAGACTTCTCCTTGGAGAAATCAGACCTGGAAATGCCCCGAAATAGTCCATAAACTTTCTGTTTGTTTTTATGTTCATCAAAAACTTGTTTAAGCCTATGCAACTTGTGTCAAACACAACTCAAGCCAATGTCCTAATGCTTACAACCCCTCTTATGGTTGGTTAAGCTTAAAAACATGGTTGAGACATCCAAATCAGGGGTTAAAACCTCATAAACTTTCTGTTTTAATTAGGGTTTTACCCACAAGTAGTGTTCGAGTATGAAGCTTGATGAATGTGTGATGGTTGGACTAGCTTGGGCTATCCTTCATAAGAATCCACTCATTACTTGATGTTTTCTATAGATTAGTTGTTGTAATTACCTTAATACTTGTATGTTCATGACCCTCCTTGTTGTTTATAACAACAAGTGTAGTGGTGAACAATAGAGGTGCCTAAATGGAAGCTTGTTCTTCCTACCTCATGTATATACTCTATGACACAAAGAGGTGCCTAAATGGAGACATTAATCTCCTACCTCATGCTTGAATCATAAGACTTGTAATCTATATAATATCTAAGCTATTCTATATACATATATACCTAAGTAACTAAACTTGATGATAACTTAATAGTTACTTGTTACATCATCTATGACCATGCTCTTGTTACGACTCTAATGGACCTTTGAATCCATGAAATCATACCAACTCTTTTGAGTTCTAATAGTGTCAAGAACAAGGGTTATGTGTACAAGATGATTATTTTTACTTATGTTATTTTCTATACAACTTAAACTCCGAATCTATAATCTTCCGTAAACGCCAAACTCACACACCTTGTTTGCCTCGTGTAGAAGGACAAGGTGCTCCGAATTAATCCATCCACCAACTCACTCGCGGGATTTCAAGTAGGAAAGCTTGCAACCACCGTGAGTATACTCGCAACCCCCCTTTTTTATGTTTACCACTTTTTGGGGTGTAACATGTTTTACTATTAAACTACACTTAAACTTATTCTTTATGCAATGCACAAAACAATCCTTATACATGAATACTATGTTATGATACTTGATGCTTACGTGGACCATACTTATGTGATATGTTTTAGTCATTAGCTCTCACGAGCCTCCCTTCGACATGTATAGCGCTATAGGAGTAACGCACCGCCCCCCTTAAACTTGGGTCATGTTGAATTAATTAAACTTTCTTGCGTAAACAGAGGTTGGCTAGAAATATTGCATGCCACGCTAGGTTGATCTCGTATAGACTAAGTTGCCATGTGGATTCGTTTTAAACTTTTAAACTTATACTTATACTTATGCTTAAACTTGTATACTCGCCTTTGCTTTTGCATTGAATTGTATTTTAAACATGTTACAGGTTGATGATGATGATGCTATGAAAAGAAGTAGCGTTGATTCCTAGATACACATTTAGACGTTTAGGTTTAATATGTTGTATCAATTTTGCTTGTGTTGTCATGTACTTCTTTTGAACTTGTTGTATTTGAATTTCTTGTAATGTTGACAATTTACTTTATGAAATGAAATCGGATTATTAAAATATTGTCACAAATAGCGTTATGATGTCTCTAGCAATCTTCACACTTCGTTTCATCCTGATGTTTCCGCCATTGGTTGGGGTGTGACAAGAACAGATTGTTTCAGATCAGATCTTAAACCCGAGATAAAACAACTCACCAAAAATTCCTCCGGCAACGCCATTGTACGGTTGCCGATGGCTTCAAAGCGTGTTCTGTAATCCGCCACCGTGGTGGTCTGTTGTAATTTCGCCAATAAACCCTCCGGGGATTCCAGATCGGCGGAACGAAATCGTTTGGTTAACGTTGCAGTGAAAGCGTCCTAGGAAGAGAGACGGTGGTGTCGTTGCAGCCAATCGTACCAATCGGCCGCTTCATCATCTAAATTGAAGGAAGCAATCGTCAAACGATCAGCATCCGGAATTGCATAGAAGGTAAAATACCTGGTCGCTTGAGCAATCCATCGTTCAGGGTTAGTGCCGGCGAAACGGGGAAGATAAACCGGAGCTGGTTTGTGGCGACCCAACACTGAAAACCCGCCATCACGAGGTTTGCCTGCATCACCGGTTTTGGATGTAGAATCAATTCGTTAATGGATTTCTGTTGATTTCCAATTGCAGCGATGAGATCATCGATATCCTGCCTCAACCCTTTCTGCTCCTCCTGAACCGTTTTGACAGCATCATCTAACGCACGCAATCGGGTTCCATCTGCCATCGGTGCAGATGTTCAATGAAAGCACCAAATTGTAATGATCAAATTAACAGCAATAAGGGTAATCGGATAGCTTGTATTAACCAGAGAAATGGGGGTGGGAAAAACAGAGAGAATAAGAAGGAGATGAGAAAGATAGGTTCATAAGAACTAACAAATTGCCTACCCATGACCTAGACATAATTTACTTTAAATAGCCTCTCTCACTCTAATAGAATTCTGTTAGACAATTGCTGACATGGCCTTCATCACATAATCGCCAAATTTCTTTGGCTGGACATGCTCACGGTTACTTCTCCTCGGTTGGGCTGGATCTTCATTGATTGGGCTGCTATGCGTTGGTGGGCCTGCTGGACTCATGACAGTTTCAATATCCATGAGTTTTGGAACAATAATTACGATTTTGAGATCTAGGGTTTCATAACTCACCAAATCGGGCATCGTGTAGTTTATAGTGAATCAAGTCTGCAAAGATCAGTGGCTACGGAGAAGAGTTCCCAGCGGTAGATGGTGATTGAGGTATGTTCCGACAAACTGAGGTATGTCCGGCGACCTCCTTTTGATTTATTTAGGTCACACGCTTTAGTTTTTGAATCTGATGTTTGTGTTGCAGATCTAGGGTTTTACTTTAATTTTTGGATTTTATTTAACTACAATTCGTAAACCAAATCGGATAAATGCAGTTTAAGAGAGGGCTGTCCTGTGATTCGTGCCAAAGCGTTGCGGGCAGTAAGTGAATTTTATAACAAGTTCTAGGGCTTTTATTTGATGGAAGAAGTTAACTTGTTGTTGTCTATCATTGTTATGCTGTGAGCAGGTTAGTATAATCGTAGAGGCTGATCCAGAGGTATTGGGTGATAAATACGTTCAGACAGCAGTTGAGGGCATAGTCACAGTATTCGCTAGGTTGCCCACGATTTGCGATCCAGTTCACGCGATCCCATTCGCGGTACGTTCGCGATCCCGGATCGACCCGGATCGCGATTTCGAAGTTGAAACTGGCGTTCCCAACTCATTAATTCAATCGTATTGCACACTATTGGGATCGCGATTTGCTTAAATTCGAAACACGTATTCAAATACATTGGAACATCGAACCGAACCAAAATTAGAAAGTCAGACAGAATTTGGAAAGTCACTAATTTGTAAAGTTCCTCCAATCTCGATTCTGGATGCGTATTCAAGAAATCAAGCCTTGGGATGAAGCATTCAATGAAAGAGATGAAGAACAGATGTACTTGAGGGAGCGGCTCTGCAATAAGATTTGGTTTGAGAGTAAAACCTAATTTTTTGAGATGTAAGGTGTGAGCCCAGATTTGTTTTTTAGAATGGCCCTATAAGTTCATTAAGTTCGGTAATGGGCTTCAATAGTATTATTTGGGCCTAATTTTAACATCAGACTTTAAGTTACTTATAAAAAATATGTAAAAAAAAACAGCACGAAGTTTAAAAAAAATGATGTAGAAAAATATGTGACTATGGTTTGAAGTTACTTATGAAATATGATCCAAAATAATAGCACTTAGTTTAATTGGTACATCGTACCGCATGATATGGTACATCATGCCGAAACGATCCGAAATGAGCCTACCCCCCTTCGTACCGGATTTTAGGGACCTAGCGAATTGCGATCCCGTACCACGTTCCCGTACCGGAGCGTACCGTGAACCATGTGACTATGGTTGATGGAAGGTTTTGTGACTCTGCTATATCTGTACGAGAAGCAACACTGGAGCTTCTTGGTCGATATATTGCTTCACATCCTAATGTTGCTTTGAGGGTAATGGTCTTTCAAATTCTTGAAGTTGCTTTGTTAAAAAATCTATTCTCATTTATAATATGATGTATAACAGGTTGATAACAGAACTGAAATAGAGAAACAAATACATGAATGGTTGTTGATCACTTCCTCAAGGAATGCAAAATGGTGGTACTCTGCATAGTTTACGGGTTACCGCCATGGCATAAACAAGTTAATTATTTAAATATTTTCCAATTGCAGTTGGCCTTTTTCGGTTCCATTATTATGTTGGATATTCTCTCAACTTGGAAAAGTGCCTTTGCTTACTCAAGATATCGAACAAATAAATCAAGATCTACCCGTACATGGAAAGGTGAGAACTATTGGTTTGATCTTTTCTATATGTGGATGTTAAACACATTTATCATGTTAATGAATGTTTTTTTTTCTTCCTTTTTACGTAGATTAAGCATATCTTCAAGTATTGGCATGAAAAGTTGTAGCAAAAGCAAATTCTTCAACCTCCTATTATTTCATCTATAAATACCTTTGCTTATTTGTGCGAAAATAGTTAAATTACACATTTTTTATTTGTATATTTGTTGTACACTTAGAAATCGTGACCTATTCTTTAATAAATTTGTTGATTTGGGTAATTGTTTTTAGCTAAATGGCTTGATATTGGTGACTCAAATTATATAATGGGTCAAAATAGGTCACTCCAATGTACCTAGCTAAGGTCCAAGTGGGCTAGCACCACCCCCCGTCACCACCTACAGGTCATCACTTCGATCAATAAAGTCACCACCTATTTTTGTCGGAACCCATATTGACCTGATTCAAATTGATACTTTACTTTAAAAAGACCCGTTTAACCCATTAGCTAAGCCAACCCGTCCTCTGATTTGAAGATGCAGAGACAAAGAATTATTTTAGGTTCCGTTCTTATTCAAAATTATATGTTGCTTTATATTACAATATATGTGAATTGTTGAATTTAGATGGTGTTTGTTGACGTTTTTTATTTGGTTGAGTTGATTTTGTATTTGAGTGAGTCACTTCCATAGAGCACAAAGGTAAATGATGCTTGATGAACATTCAGGGGCGGACCTAATGTAGGTTGGGGCGTAGCACGGGCTACGGCTAAACTTTTTTCTGGTAGTGTAATTTTTTTTTCGATTTTTATACTAAGGACACCCCTCAACAAGTACTAGGACACCCATGAAAAAAAAAATTTACAAACTGAAATCAAGCCCAAATAATACTGATTATATTAGCCCAAAAAAAATGATAGCCCAATAGTAATTAGCCCAAATAACCAAATAATAACCCAATAGTGTATTAGATTGTTGTGCTAATTGTGATTGTGAGTTGTGAGTATTCTTTATTTCTTTTCTTCTTGAGTTCTTGAATTGTTTAATTTCGATCTAAAAATTAAAAATAAACCTAGCCCAATCTAATATCTAAAAACTTATTGCCAATATTAATTCATAAAGCCTAGCCTAAATGTGATATGCTCAATATTGATTCGTTAACCTAAATACTAATAACTTAAAAAAAAACTAGTTTATAAAATTTAATTCGGTAAGGCCTAAGGGCCTTTTTTTGGCTCACCTAGGGCACTTGAATTTTCAGGATCGGCCCCGCCCTGTAATGCAGGTAAAAAAAATTCTGTTCTATAAATGTATCGTAAAAAAATTTGGGATACCCCTGAATATTTCTTCTAGTTCCGCCACTGATGAACATGTTCTCTTGCACGCTAGGTGTTCGACAAAATGCCAAAAAGAGATTTAGTATCATGGAAGGTGATAAATTTGAGTATATATTATTTTGATAGTTGACACTTTACAGTATATATTTGAGTATAAATTTGAGTATATAAGTCTGATTGAGTTGAAACATTTATTAATTTATAGTTCTAAATATGATTACAGAAGTTATATTGTTTTGATAAAGTTGAACCAATAAGTTGTTTGTATATGGACTGAGTATCTCGGTTATACTTGAATGTTGATTGACTAGAAGAACAGGAACATTTAGAAACTTAATTGAAGTTGAAATGATTCAAACGGGTCGAAGGTCTACCAACGGTTATTCATATACGTGCAATCTATAACTAACTTCATTAATTAAAAATGGATTATTATTTTAATAATATAGTTTTTAAAGTTAATCTTTTGAAGATATAAATTTATTACTTATGGAATTTAAGAAATGGACTTAAAATGTTTGTTGGCAATTCAACCTGGTTCTTATAAAAAAGTTATCAGTGGGCTATTCTGTTAATGTTTGAGAAATGGGTTATTATTTAATGATGGAATTTGAGAAGTGGATTATTATGAAAACTGATGGAATTTGAGAAAAGGATTATTATTTCAGGTATTGTTTTATAATGCAATTTGTTATTGTTTTTTTTTTTTTTTGCTTTTCAATTTTGTCCAGAGATGAAGAAAAGCATATGCGAACACTTGTGAAAGAAGATTTTGGTCAACCTGACAGAGTAAATACCATGGTAAGCATCACTATTAATCTTGGGTAATTCTTTAGATAATCTAAAATTTTGGGTTCAAATTTGAATCTTCAAGGATTGTATTTTGACTTTAGATTTTTCAGATAAATAGCTGAAATTAAGACATGTAATGTTATATAATCTGAACAAAAAAGTACTCTTGGCTAACCAAGCTGACCCGAATCGACCAGAACTGTTTCAACCGACACATAATTACCCCTTTGGTCTTAGCCTGGTGAATTTGTGAAAAAGATAATATAATAATTCAGGATGGGCCTATTTTTAACTTCTACTTATCCATTTTCCCCTAGAGGATGAAGTGAGAGGAACTATCAACCAGGGTGCTTGGTTTAAAAAAGTGGTAAGCGCACAAAAGCGACGAGGTCTAAAATTGAGGCGCAAAAGCGTTGAGCTTTTCGTACGCAAGACACAAAGGATTATATAAAATATTTTATAAATCCCATAGGCTTTTAGCATCCTCTACCTAAAATTTAGTTATAATTAAGCTTTATATATGTTTTAAAACGGAAAAAAACATCAATGTACAACATAAAAAGCCTGTTGTACAACACCCAGCTGCACCTCAGGTCCATTTTTAGGTTGCCTCGCGCCTAGGCGCGCCTTTTAAACCAAACCAGGATGCACTTTTTAGTGAATATTTAGCATAATTATTAGAATTTCTAACTTAATATTTATTTTATGTGAAGTTTGCAGCCCTGCATACAACCTCCTTTTAAAATCTATTTGCAATGGAGGAAAGATGATAATATCAACCTTCAGGTATTTCATGTTACCATATTTTTTCTTACATCCAAGAATTGTGTAGTGTAGGTAATATCAACCTTGAGGCCCATTTGACCCGCTTCAGTTTTAGCCTTGGTTTAAAAAACATGCCTAGGAGCAAGGTAACTTCCATTGCTTTTGTGTAGGTAAGGCGGGTTTGATAGTTTTAGCCTTGGCTTTGGAAAGCGCGCCTTGGCGCAAGGCAACCCCAGGCACCACCACTATCGCTTTTGTGCAAGTAAGGTGAGTGTTGTACGTAAAGTGGCCGTGAGGCGTGCTTATCGGGCAAAAAATTGGCATAAGACGCATGTATGAGGCGTGTTTTTTAACTGCCGACATATTTTGATCAAAATTTATTTATTTTGACCCGTTAAAAGTCCGACTCATATTTTACAAAATTTATATATTCTGACCCGTTAACAGATACATGAGTTTATTTCGAAGATACCAAAGTTTGACTGAGTTGTTACCAATCTAAATTAGAGTCAGAGTGTTTTTGGTGTCCAATTGACTGAATTATTAGCAATCTAAATTAGAGTCAGATTGTTTGGTGTCCAATTATGTCTGGAGTAAATAGTTACTATGTAAGGGTAGTTTTGGAATTTGGCTCAGTTATGGGTCAATGTTTAGTTTGGATTTCAACTTAGTTAGAGGTAAATTGACATATATCAAGTGGATATAACTTTTTATATTTGATAATTTCCACTTTTTTTGTTAGGGGGTATTGACAACCTATCAAAGCCAAAGACAAAGCACACATGAATCGGTTGAAAAGAAGGTGAAAGTCGGTTACAAGTGGGATTGAAAGTTATGTATATATATATGAAAGTTATGTGTGTGTATATATATATAAGTCTGTCCCACCATTAATTTTAATGATCCGATAACAATGCGTTTTAGATGTTGCATTCTCTTTACCAACAGCCTTTGATGCAAAATCCATCTGACCTGTTTGCAGATTGATGTTTGTTAGTGACATTACTATTAATGTATTCAAAATGTAGTCATGTAAAACTTTAAAATTTAAATCGTTTTGGCCAATTATATATTGATATGTTGCACTGTCATAACCTTCTCTTTTTTTCTTCTTTTGTGTGTAATTTTTAAATTGACCAATTATTGTCAAATCACTAATATTGGATTAATGTGTCTAGAAAAGGGGAACATGACATTTGGTTGTGGATTCATCTTTCAAGTTTATTGTACATGTTTTTGTTATATAAAAATATAAACAAGGCATGACTTGTTATTTTCAGTTCCATGTGGCTTTGTAGGAACAGAAAATTAGCTCACAAGCAAACTTTCAAACGTGTTGAATTCATTTCTTTTACCTACGATTGAGAGTATACCATAGTTTGAATGCTTATCATCTCAGTGTTTGGCTATTTTGATATATTACTCATGTACTCCATGGGTGTACCGGGTTATTCGGTACCGGTACCCACTTTTATGGATTTTTGATACCGGTATCGGTACCAGTTCAGTACCGCTCGATACCGAGCTCATCCCTATTACGTTTTGTAGTTTCAATGAATCTTTTGTACATTTTTTTGTAATGTTTGCCAAACATGAATGGTTATCCACTTATAAGAAACCATATAAAAAAAAATTATTTTGTCAAATATAAATTTTTTTAAAACAACCCATAACCCGTGAAGCTCACGGGTATATAACCTAGTATAAAATAAAACAACTATTATTTATACGATTTATAAATTGAATATATAAAGTATAAATAGTTAAATAAACGAAAACGTAGGTGATAAGATGAATAATGAGGTGGTTGTTTGGAACAGTTTATTGTTGTGAGAAAAAAAATATGTTTGAAATGATGTGATATGCTGGCTAGGCACTCTAGATTTTACACCATCTTCATTGATGCTCTAAGACCATGTTTAGTCATAAAGCCAATTTGAGGGCGTTATACGACACGTGGCGAAATGCGTAAGAGAGGGACTTTATGGGGTGTTATATCAAAATAGGGTGTAGTGGTAAGGGGGTTATATAACCCCTTCAATTATACATACATATGTATGTATATATGTGTGTGAGTGGAGGAAAGATGCTGGAGAACATCACGCCGCGAAGAGAATCACGCCGGAATAAAAATAACACCCCAAAGCGCCTGCCGTAGTGGTGTTGGCGACGCTATGAGGGCGCCATGTACAAAAAATGACGTTATATCACCTGCCAATATAGGTGGCCTAAGGAGGGCAAGTTGAGAAAATGTGGGAGTAGTATATATAGGATCCCCTTTTTAAATAATTAAAATAATACTTACCTAATTTGTGAAATTTATTATCAATATCATACTTAAGCTAAACCCCATGATGAATTTATCACCTTACTAGAAAGAAAGACCATCAAGTGGCGACTAAATTGTAAAATCCAAATGAATAAAATGCTGACGTCAGAGTAAAGGGTAGCTGATTCATTCGGCGGCCACAAGCTTAAAATTTAATGGGTGATTGTTTTTAACAAAAAAAAACTCAAATAAAAGATAAAAATTTATCGCAGATCTTATTGAATAAAATCTTAACGTCATTTCGAGTAAAGGTAAGTTGATTTATACAAAGATTAAGAAGTAACATTTTTTAACTTTAAAAGCGACTACAGAAGAGTTACGAGATTATAATCAAAGTATATCTTCTTAATAAGATATGTTTTTAACAAAAAAAAAAAACCCAAATAAAAGATATAACGGGTGATTGTCGTTGTGGATTCGAGCAATAGCTTTTTTGTCTTAAGCTTAAAATTCTAACGTAAATCCTATGAAACAAAATCTTAACGGGCACTTGACTAAAGGTGAGTTTATTTATTCTTCGATTATAAGCTTAAAAGTTAATGTTTAGTTTCAAATTAATGTTTGGATACCTCAAACTCAGCTTATCCATCATGGCGATTTGTTCTATTTCATTGTTGACTTTAACACCACATATGTCAATATGAATCATAAAGGTGAGTACATTTCTATTTTTTCAAAACTAATTGTTTTATTAATTTAAGCGTAAGCATGTGTTATTTGCATGAGATTAACTACATTCGTTATGCATGTGCGGTGTGATCAGCTGCATGTGTACCATATTGGATCCAATAAATCGTGGGCCGAAACTATAGTAAAATATGTTACAAGTAACCCAGATTTGTGCTTAGGATCTCAAAAAAAAAAAAATAGAGCCATCACTTAAAAAAATTAATATGCTAATTATGAATATTAGTGTAAACTTATTGTTTTAGATTTGTTTGATTCCTTATATAAGCAAACTACTCTTTATAGTTGTGTTAGATTTTTTTTTTGGTTCCAAACACGGATAATGGAGTATCGTTTTTAACAATCGAACAAGGAAAAAGGCCTCAAAATTCCATATCGGCCTGGATCTCGAAAAAGGTTAGAACGGCCCTGGTGGGTGATTCCATGATTGAGGTTATCTGAATTGACTATACTTTTATGCTAAAAACGGTAATTATAAAGGAAAACACCAATCAATAATAATAGGGTACTTCGGTACTGTCACGTCGATTCTATTTCCAGTAGACGAAAGTCCATGGGGTATTAGGCTTGTAACTGAATTATATTTAGTTACGGTGAAATGGTCTGACTACTGCGTAATTGGTTTGACAGGCTATGATACTTGTGCTTAAATTACGTGTTTATGAAATATTACTTACCAACTTTATGCTAACGTATGTTTTTTTAAATGTTTTCGGGTAGCAAAATGTTCACCAAAATTTCCAAATCTACCACAAAACCTTTTAAACCTTACAAACTAAGTACAACTCTTTCTTTGTAAACCGTGTTAACCCTTTCTTTACCTTGCTTGCTCTATTTCTATAGTTATGAGTCGATGGTTTCTCTGAAAGCAGCTTCTCTATCTACACAAACAGAGGTAATATTGGCCTATATCCCATCCTTCTCTAACCCTGCTTCTAACCTCGCTATGTGTGGGATATAAAAGCATACTGAATTACAAACACCAATTAAAAACACATATCTTTTCATAAATAACGTCCCATTACTGCACGTTTGTCCTTGAACAGAGATTCAACATTTTACAGTAATCCTTTCTCTGTATATTGAGTGAAAATACATATCTTTTCATTAATAACGTTCTCTATATAAATATTCTGACATCTTACAATAAGATTTTATTAACAGAACATATATTCGTTCAAGAAGATTCTAATATTAACATTTTTGGTATGTATTTTTAAAAGGGAAATTAGATTACAATAATCTCTAGTAAACGTTATTGGCCAGTGCCTGTCTCACTTTTGTTTATTCCCGCTGGCAGTCTCACAATTCAAATATTTGGCCTCCACCGGTCAGCCGTTAAAAATAACTTAACGGATTTATTTTTTTTTCCGAATTACAAACCGATGTTTTAGGGTTTTTTATCAGAACGAGACTACGAGTCGACTAATGTAACCGTTTCGAGGTAAGTTTTATATCAGTCGACTTGTATTCTCGTTCTGATCAAAAACCCTAAAACACCGGTTTATAATTCAAAGGGAAAAAAAACTTAAATCTGTTAAGTTATATTCAACGGCAAACCAGGAGAGCCCAAATATTTGAATTGTAGGACTGCCGACGGAAATACACAAAACTGGAATTACCAATGACCAATGACATCTACTAGTGAATTATTATAATCCAATTTCACTTTTTTTAAAATTATTGAAGTTTTATCTAGTATTATTATTATTATGGTCAAACCAACATTGACCAAAACAAAATTTCCAAATCCACCACACAAGTTTTATAAACCTCACACTTATCTCAAACGCCGTTAACTAACTTCCCCTCTTTCAATTTCATTCCCCGTGTTTGCCCTAATTCCATTATGCCCCTCAATTTCCCAAAACCCCCTTCTTCTCCTTCAATTTGATCCCAAAATTCACCACAAATCACCCCAAATCTCTCCACAAATCCCCAATTTCACACCCTAACTTCAAAACCCTAACTTTAATCCATCGCAATTGCTGAAACAGAGCTGCTAAGTGAGTTAGTTTACTTACTTCTTTATCCATATGTTTTTTTTGTTTATGTTGTTCCGATTCAGGGGTTTTTTTTGCTACTCTAGGGTTTGAAATTTTGTTGCTTAAATTGTTTTTTATTTATTGTTGGTTTTGTTTTTGTTACTTTAGGGTATGGAATTTGTTGCTTTAATTGCGTGTGTGTGTGTGTGTGTTTGCTGAGATTTTAGGTCTGTAATTAGTTTATTTATTAATTTTTTTTTTGGTGGTTTATGGTTGGATTTTGATTGTTATTGAAAGTTTAGAGTTGATGTTGATTTTTTGAGTTTTTTTTTTTTTTTTTTTTTTTTTTTTTTTTTTTTTTTTTTGGGGGGGGGGGGGGGGGGGAGTTATTAGGATTGAGGTTGTGTTGAGTGCTGTTGATTGAACAATGCTGGTGTTTGTTTTACTGAATTTTGAATTGATATGTAATCTATATGAGATGAAAAGGAACAGTTTGACAGAAAATAGATGGTTAAAGTTTCGGACTTTACCGGATTATGATCGGTAGATTTACCTTTTGAGCTTTCTTGAATCTTGATTTGAACTCGATCGGTGTGATCGCGCTTAACTGTGTGTTGGCGCGAGATATAGATAATTCTTGTATCGAGTAACTTTAGTTTGGTACTTCGGTTCGTTAGCACTTTGGCTTTTGTTTTTGTGTTGACATGTTTGTAAATTTTTGGTCATGAGATATAGATGAATGTTGTTTTACGGTTTTACATCAAGATTACGAGTCTTGAATAATGATCGTATTCGTATTAAAGTATTAATAACACGATCTACCTTTTTTCCCTTTTTGTTACATTTTTATTTAAAGTTATAGAAACAAGATAGTGATATTGATCTTAATTAATGATAAACCACAAAAAAGGAAGCGTATTGATACTATCGTATCTTATCGTCATTTTACTCGTGCATACAATATCAGACCGTTACGTTTATATATTAAAATGAATAAAACCCTTCTTGTGTTTGTTTTTATAGGCGAGAATAATGGCTAAAGGGAAGCTTATATTAATCTGCCAATCTGGCGGTGAGTTCGTAACAAACGATGACGGAACCATGTCGTATAACGGAGGAGAAGCAAACGCAGCAAACGTCACTTCCGAGACCCCGTTCAGCGATTTAAAATTAACGTTGGCTGAAACATGCGACGTAAACCAAGACACAGCGACTGTGAAGTATTTCCTTCCGGGAAATAAGCGAAACTTGATTACCGTAAAGAACGATAAGGATGTAAAACGGATGATCGATTTTCATGGGGATGCACTTACAGCCGAAGTCTTTGTTATGGGAACACCGGGGTTTAACCGTAGTGCCCTAGAAACGCAAACTAACAGGTATTGTTTAGTATCGATACTGCACGTTCTTCTGTTACAGTTACAGATCGCAAAATGGGCGGGTTGGGATTTGGGTTAATGGGTCAAAGTGGGTTTTGCGGGGTTGACCTGAAACACCTTTTTCTAAATATCTTAAATCTTAAGAGTAAAATGCCATTTTCGTCCCTGAGGTTTGGCCAGTTTTGCGACAAAAAAGACTTTGTTTGTTCATGCTATGAAAAGGCCTAAGCATACTTATCTCTAATCAAATTGTTGACATACACCCACAGGCAAAACGCTACCAAGAACGATGAGACTGTAAACAATGATAACTTGAGTCCCAAGAAAGACGAGAAGATAAAACGAGCCAAAGCGGGTCCCAAGAAAGAGAAGGTGAAAAAAGACGATAAGGTGGCCAAGAGTCCCATCGCATCTCCAACTAGAACGACACGTCGTTCCATTGCGGCCGCTAAAGCCGAAGCCGCTTCTCAAAAAAAGAAAAAACAAAAGCAAAAAGAAAAGGAAAAAACCGTTTCGGAGGAGTCCGGTGATACTTCAAATGCGGAATCCGAGCAGGTTAACGTGAATGTCGTTTCCGAAGGTAGTTCCGACGTTGTGTCTAGTCGGAACGGAAAACGGAAAAAACCCGACGCGAGCCCTGCTGACAGTGTTAAGAAACGAAAACGCACGCCGTCTTGGAAAGTTAATGGTCGCCCGACTATAGTTTCCGATTCTGCGGGGTCAAAGTCAAAGCCAAAGTCAAAGGGTAGTTCTGGAAGTAAAACATCTCAGAGAAAGAGCGGTCGGTTAGCTGCGAAAGATAACAAGTCTCAGGAGAAGAAATCGGGGAGAAAAAGAGGGCGTCCTCGAGCGATTACTATTACCAGTGATCAAGAACAACAAGAAGATGTTGTGGGACCTGTGGGACCCACTGCTCTTGACATGTGTGATGATGACGTGTCACCTGAAACGTTAGTTTCCTTGTGGAAGTCAGCCATTACCGGTGTTGGTCAACAATTCACAAACGCTCACGAGTTCCATGAAACGTTGCGCAGATACGCTATTGCGAATGATTTCGAGTTCAAACTCAAGAAAAACGATAAAAACCGTGTGGTTGGTGAATGTGCTGAAGAAGGGTGTTCTTGGAAGTTTAACGCCGTGTGGGCCCCGTCTACGGAATCTTTTAAGATAAAGACCATGAACAATGTACATAAATGCGATAAAGAAGATAAAGAATCAAACAACTGGTTGTTAAATACCATAAAGGAGAAGCTGCAAGAATCGCCAGATCTAAAACCGAAAGAAATCGCTAACGGGCTTTTGAAAGACGTTGCGGTCGATTCAAACCGTACGGAAGTTTTCGATGGGAACGTGGTTTCTCGTGACGAACAACTTCACGGGTCCGATAATGATGCGTATAATAAGTTACCGTGGTTCTGTGAGAAGATTATGGAAACGAATCCCGGTAGCTTCTCGAAACTCGTTGTTGGCGAGGATAAACGATTTAAAGCCATGTTTGTGTCGTTTTACGCATCGTTATGCGGATTTCTGAATAGTTGTCGCCCGCTTCTTTTTCTCGAAGCGACTTCTATGTGGTCGAAGTATGGCGAAGTTTTAATTACGGCTAATGCCATTGATGGAAACGATGATTTTTTTCCCGTTGCGTTTGCGATAGTAGACGTTGAAGATGATAACAATTGGCGTTGGTTCTTGGGACAGTTGAAAGCGACAATCTTTAACTCGCAACAACCGATCACGTTCGTGTTTGATAGAGAAAAGAATTTGAAGAATTTGAAAATGACTGTTCTTGAACTATTTGAAGATTCTCATATCGGTTACTCGATTTACCATCTTCTAGAAAGCTTTAAAAGAAACGTCAAGGGCCCGTTTCACGGGGACGGTAAATCGTATTTGCCGTTTCATTTCTTGGCTGCCGCACACGCGGTCCGTCTTGTCGGTTTTAAAAAGGCAACCGAACAGATAAAACAAATATCGTCACAGGCGTATGATTGGGTCATGCAGATCGAACCTCAACATTGGACGACGTCATCTTTTAAAGGCGAACGGTACAACCACATCATCGATGATGTCGGCGCATCTTTTTCAAAGTTAATGGAAGATTATCGGGAGTTACCCATTTTACATAAAATAGACGCGATAATACGTACGATGATCGATGCCGTCAACGATGCTAAGTTAGACGGAAGTATGTGGTCAACGCATCTTACTCCATCAAAGGAGAAACAACTTCAAGAAGAGAATATGAGTTCAAGCGGTTTAAAAGTGTTGATATCTTCCGATACGTTGTTCGAGGTTCGTGAAGATTCGACGCATGTCGTGAATATCAGTACGTGGAGTTGTACATGTTTAGGGTGGAAAGAAACGGGCCTACCGTGTCGTCATGCACTTGCGGTATTTGCGTTGATTGGTAGAAACCCGTACGAGTTTTGCTCGAGTTACTTCACGGTGGATGCTTATCGTTTAACCTACTTCGAGTCGATTAATCCTGTACCGATCGAAAAGGAAGAAGTCGAAAAGATAGAGATTGAGCAAGTTGCGGGTGAAACGGAACTCGTTTTGAACATCGAGGGCGACATTGCGGAAACTGGCGAAAAGATCGAGGTCGAAGAAGAAAAAGTTGAAACCGAAACGAAGATTGATAACGACGAGTGCGAAAAGGTAGAGATTGAAGACGAGAAGGGTGAAAAGATGGAGATCGAGATTACATGGGGTGAAAATGACGAAAGCGGGAAAGTGGAGGGTGAAAAGGTGGAGATTGAGAAAGACGAGGGGGGAAAGGGTAAGATTGCAGAAGACGATGACGCGCGCGTGCTTGTGCTTCCTCCGATACCTGTAAAAACGGTCGATGTAAGGAAGGAGAAGATGGATTGGGACGAAACGGAGGTGGAAACGAAGAGAACGGTAACGTGCACAAAATGCAAGCAGCCGGGGCATAATAAGAAGTCTTGCAATCTGTACCAGCTGCAACAAGAAGCTTGTTGACTTTGGTCAACTATGAAGAACAGTCACCAGGTATGATATAACAGTTATTGTGAGACCAGTTTATAGGTGGTTTTATTTTTATTGTTAATATTTGAACTTGAAAGTCTTGGTTTGAGAACATTTGGTTAGATTTTATTATACTCTTTGAACTTTAGTCCTTTTTTTTTTTTTTTTTTAACTCTTTTAGCCTTGGTCTTTTTTTTTTTTTTTTTTTTTAAGTTGCTCTAGTGAAGGTAGGAAAAATGTTGATGAATAAATATTTCTGCTTGTAATCCTGGGTTAATCCTGAGATTTGGATTGGGCTTTTGTTTGTTTGTTTGTTATGGGCTTTAGCCCATAGCTTTATTTGGGCTCTTAAAGTTCGGTTTATTTATCGGTTTAATTGAACATGAGTCATTTACGATTTTACAACTAGAACTCTAGAAGTGCAAAAAAAAAGGCGGTACCCGGAACCGGACCTGAAAAAACCCCGGAACCGGTTATCTTTGTACCCGGGTATTTTATACCTGTAACCGAACTCGACCTTGCCCGTAGGGTATATACATTTTGAGATTAATACCCCTATACTCGAACCCGGTTATACCCTATGCCCAATATTGATTTTTTAATACCCTATAGAGTACCCAAATTCTTAAAGTATGTTTTTTTATGTTTACTTCACGACTTGTATGTTATTGTAATTGTTTTTACAAATTTCAAACCAAATTTTATATTTTAAAAGAATTTATTTTTGTGTAGAATAATAAAAAAAACTTATTTTTTAAAACTGGGTATTAATACTTGAACCCATACCCGGTTCCAGTGCTCGGTTACCCAATCATACCCTACCCAGCCAGGTACATAGGGTAAGGTTTACCTCCTTAATCCCGCACACGAACCCTACCCGGTTTCTCTTAGCATCTGATTTTCCAATACTCGATCATATCTAGAAGGGCTGAACCGGTTCCATACCTAGAAGCGGGTATTAAGAAAACCCGATTTGTGCACCTCTATCTACAACCAATGCATAGGGGCTTGAAATATAAACCAATTTTAGGCAGAGACCCACGAGAACCATATAATGTACTTGTATGTCATTTGATCGACAAAAGGGTACACAAAATCCATCATGTTCCGCATGAAATTGTGAGTACCGATGAAACGGAATGGGCATCCCGATTCCCTCCTTCCCGATTTGTATCGTTTTGTGCTCTTCACAATATATCCTGATCAGGAGCGCCATCCCTTCCATCCTGAACCCCTCTCCATCCTACGTGGCGCTTCATCCTCCATCCCGAACTCCTCATCCTAAGACCATTCCAATTTCCAAGCACCTAATAGGAGTCGGAAAGAGATTTGTGGTAACCGGTTATATAATCATCTTATATAAAACCATTAGGCTGGGGTGTGGTTTAAAGCCCCTAGGGGCTTTATAGTGTCACGTCAGAGCCATATCAGCGCCATGTCACATAGGGGGCTTTAAAGTCCCTCCCTTTAATTTGTATACAATGGTTTAAAGCTCATTTATATATAAAGAAAAATAAATAAAAAGAACAAAAAAATATGATTGGCTCTTGAAAAGTGGCCTCCACATAAGCAGCCTTTGACGTCCGCCAACCCCATAGCGAAGCCATCTATGGCGCCCCCCTTTGGCGCCCAGGGAAATGGGAAAAGGGGTGCTAACGAAGGTGATGTGATAAGGGCGTGAAGTCACACCCACTGGCCTTAAAACAAAAAATGCAAGTGTTTATGCGATTTTGTAGTTTGTTTCAAATTGATAATACATTTAGAGTTATGTGCCCCGGGTAAGGTTCATGCGAGAACCACCTTTATTGCGAGAACCGCGAGAACCAATGTGAACACAAACTAAAATAGTTAAAAAAAACCTAAAAAAACCCTAAAAAAAACCTAACCCCCACCCCCCAAAAACCTAAACCCCCCACCCCCCCCCCCCCCAAAAAAAAAACCTAACCCCCCCCTCCCCAAAGCTAAATGCTAAAAACTAAAACCCTCAAAAAACCTAACCCCCCCCCCCCCCCAAAAAAAAAAACCTAAACCCCCCCCCCCCAAGCTAAAATGCTAAAAACTAAACCCCCCAAAAAACCTAAAAAATCTAAAAAAATAAAAAAAAATCAAAAAAAAATCTAATTTTTTTTTTATTTTTTTACTATTTTTTATGTTCAAATCGCTACTTTTAGTAGCCAAAAAATTTTTTTTTTTTTTTAAAAAAAAATTTAAAAAAAAAAATTTTTTTTTTGGATACTAAAAGTAGCGATTTTTATATAAAAAAATAAAAAAAAAATTTTGGGTGTTTTTTAGATTTTTTTAGGTATTACTGTTTGTGTTCACACTGGTTCTCGCGGTTCTCGCAATAAAGGGTGGTTCCTAACGGATCTTTGTCCTATGTGCCCCTGGTAAGTCCTTTCATGGATATAAAAATCATTGTTCTCCACATATAAATCAAAAATTTCCCAACTCTAAACCTCTCATAAATAAAATCCAAAAGTGTATTAACAAAATCCATCTTAATATAGTAAGAATAAATAACCATTGTCTTTAATTTGTCATACATTATTATTATTATTATTATTATTATTATTATTATTATTATTATTATTATTATTATTATTATTGTACATAGTATATACCTGTGTCACATTATTAACTTAAATATTTTAGTATATCAAGTAATATATTAAAATGTAAATGTTAAGTTAAATGATAACTTTTAGTTTATTATATGTAATATAATAATTTTATATCAAAAGAGGTTAAAATTTGGCCATACACCATAATTGTTGAGAATGGCATCCATGTTACACGTATATAATAATAATGATGAAAAATTGTTCTCACTAGTAGAATAAAATTGTTGTCTTTTATTATTGGTGTACTTACTTAATCAAGAAATCTATATCTATCTATATCTAATAATAATAGAACTGAATGAATAGTGCCAGCACTTGTATGGCACATATTCATTACATTTATGTTGTTTGGTGATGGTTAGGGGTGTGTATAGCTTGGTTTGGGTCGGTTTTGGTTTAAAACAACAACCATAACCATAACCGCTATGTCAGTTAATGGATAACCATAACCATAACCGATTGGTTATGGCAGTTACGGTTAATCGGTTTTGATGGTTATAGCGGGTCGGTTGTGGGTGGTTAATCATGTATTTAGCCTAGCTTAAAATATGTTAATTTTTAACATGGAATAAATTGTTATTGCATATTTGTATAAGTTAGTATATTACATAGTATTAAAAAAAACATGTAATCTATAATGTTAACACTGAATATTCAAATAAAGTGATGTGATATATTTCATAAATTCAAATAAACATTCAAACAAAACCGCAAAACAATATAAAATAACCCGTAAATACTAAAAAACTTTAATCAAAAACATCAAATATTAAAAAAAAAACTGGTGAAAAGTCCTAAATCCTATAAAGATTTATTACATGTTGGTTCGGTTCGGTTATGGTGGGTATGGAAACATTGATAACCATAACCGACCCGCTACATTCGGTTTTCAAAAAAAAAAAAAAAAAAACCATTAACCGACCCACTGGTTTTTAATTTGGTTCGGTTTTTTTGTTCGGTTTTATCGGTTAATTCGGTTATGTTTCGATTAATTCGGTTTTTTGCACACCCCTAGTGATGGTTATTTGACACATCACCCACACTTCACACGTGTGCTCATGTTGTTATGCATGTGACATATATACTGAGAGATGCAGATGTCTACCGATAGAAAAGAGAGTCTGGGAACAGAATCCCGAGGGAGTGGCGGCTGGCTACCGCCCCCGGTAGCAGAGCCACGACGGAACACGGCGACGCCACCCGATTCTGCATGTTTACGACCCTAACCGAAGGAACAACGCCTGAGGGTTTAAGAGAGAGAGGTTATGTAGACGACGGGAGAGTCTGGGAACAAAATCCTAAGGGAGTGGCGGCTGGCTACCGCCCCCGATAGTGGAGCCACGGCGTAACACGACAACGCCACCTGATTCTGCATGTTTACGACCCCTAAGAAGTCATTAGATTCTTAAATTCGATCCAATCTTTCCGATCGATAACATGTTTTCGAACGAAAACCTAACTGATTTTATATTTTTGGTTTTCTATTTATGTTGATATATACCGACTTCCGATATCGTACTGGTATCGTGACGACGGTATTGTGAAGAATTGAATAAATACATTCCAAACAACTTCGACACCGGTACGTAAATCTTCCTACCGAGAACGATTCGGTTTAGGGCGCCGCAACGCACACGTGGATTATAAACCTAGTTAATATGATATCTTTTTATGGCTTGATGTCTAAATAATTCTGACATATTTTGTGTTCAGTTTCATTTGATTTAAGAAAAAAAGAAGGGTGTTAATGTTTACACACCTTTTCGCTCTATCTCTCTATATGCATAGATATATAGAGAGAGATAGATGTATATAGAGAGAGATAGAGGGAAAAGGTGTGTGAAAATAAGATTTTAGAGATATGAGAATATAATAAGCCAGAATCATCCACCACTTTATAGCATAACATATTAGCATTAAGCTAGTTTCGACATGAAATTGTGGTAGAAGAAAACGATTAAGACACATACGTAAGTATAATATAAAATTAGTATATGTTGCTTATTTCTATAAAATGAGAAAGTGCGTTATCTAAATCCATTATACCTGAGATGAGACAAGGCGTTATTAATTATTTCGGACTGACTCATTACAAGATTCAAAATCAGTCGAGCTTAAACGATATCAAACATAAATTGTAGCTCATTTAATAATATAATATGGGTCTAGACTTTATATACCAAGTTAACGAAACTAAAAGAAACATATTACCTATATATATATAATGGTAGTTACATGATATCGTATAATCAACTACTCATATTAAAAATTGCACCCTCTAAACACATGGATCTGGATGTAGGAACAACATCTATTAAATATATTTAATTTGTTATTATATTCTACATAATCTTAAAACACAAGGTTGGTGGATTTTACGCTACCGACCCTCCCCTTTTCACTAAAATACCAGGCAAACCCTTCCACTTTTCAATAAAATACAAGGCCATCTCAACATTGAGAAATAATATTTTTAGCTCTTACTCTATACAATATAATAAATCCAACCTCCAACTTTGCAAAATGGTATTTTTAGCCCCTATTTCATTTTACTGGCACTCCCTTTACTTTCAAAGTTTACATTTTTAACTTTTTTTTCTCTTAGTTTTACGTTTTTTTCTCAAAGTTTCACCACATTGCAATTTTAGTTTCTTGGCTTTACAAATTACAAACGTCAACGTTTAATCCCTCATGTTTCTAATATTCTAGCTTTACCCATGTACCATATATAATATGCGTTTTTAACATGTTATTTTCTTTAATAATTTTCGTTCGCTAATTTCTTTTTTTTAAGAACTAATTTGTAGTTGATCTCCTTGAATTTAAAAAGTTTCGACTTTACCCTTTTTCGTGCCTTTACTTGAAAAAAAAGTTTTTAGGTACGGATTTTATGTACGTGTCGGTATAATTCGAGTTGATCTACGTTAGATGTCACCTTTTTCATGATTTTTTTGCCATTTTTCCTTTAAAGAACTAATTTGTCGTTAACCTCTTTGAGTTTCAAAAGTTTCACTTTACCCCTTTTGTTCTTTTACTTGAAAAAAAAATATTTTTTACGTGTGGATTCTTATGTATGTATCGGTATAAATTCGAGTTGATCTCTTTTTAGACGAAAACTTCTCTTGGGAAATGAGTCAGTGCAAGTATAATACTTTTTTTTACATACCATACCGAGTGTCGTTAAATATAATATATTATTCGATGGTATAAATTCGAGTTACCATGCGTTTCGTGTGTTTTCTATTTTTTAAAGGGCTATAATAAGCCCCTTTTGAATATTGGACTTGATATTGATATTCGTTTTCGTAAACACGTGTCGATATATATTTGTCCTTATCATGACTTTTTTTTAGTTTTCACTTTGGTTGCTAACCCAAGTGTTAATATCATAACGAATCGACCCGTTACCGGCTGAAATCGAATTCCCGCCACAACGCATGGGGAAATCCTGCTAATTATTATTATTATTATTATTATTATTATTATTATTATTATTATTATTATTATTATTATTATTATTATTATTATTATTATTATTATTATTATTATTATTATTATTATTATTTAAACGGCTAAACTTACACACTATGAAAATTGAACCGTGACATCTTACTACCCTAAATATTACTAGGCTATTCCCAAGTTTATATATTTCATTTACCTAATAACTAAGGCTAGAGGGTATGGTGACATTCCATCCTTGGAGGACCATCCGCCACGTAGGCGTCACGTCATAGTCCTCCCAAGGATGGTCACTAGAGGGTATGGGAGGATGATCCTACCCCACCAGTTTTTTTATTTTTTTTTTAATTTCTATGCCCTATGTACAAGTATTGAAGCCTAATGTACAAGTCCCTAACACAAACAAACAACAAAGGGGGCCCACCATTGGAGGATCGTCGCCACCGTCTGAACTTCGACGTTGAAGACGGGACGAGATGGAGGACCGGGGGGGGGGGGATGGGGTCGACGCCGGCGCCGGTGGAGCACGGACCGTCCTCAATGTCCATACCGTGCAGCTTAAGTTGTAAGATTAAATATATTATGTATTAATATTTAATCTATAGCCATCATAATCATTTACATTATAGAGATCAAAATATATTAGAACCTATTAAATAATTAGTTGGTAATTGTTGATGGACCATATTACCCTTATTAACTAATTAGGTTTCCTCCTGGGTGCTTATATAAGGAGAGTTATGTGGAGGTTAAGGGGTTACTCAGTTACACAATTACACACACCCCATTAGCCATAACATCATTACATTCGACCTCCTCTCCTAACCGATATCCCTTTTCGGTTCTCTAAGTCCCCATCATTAGTCAGCATCCTAAGGAGGAACCAGATCACGATGACAAGCATGTCGAACTCCATTACTGGATTCTCCAACGCACTGTCTGCTATAACAGGTATGTTTTACAGTTTTCCTTCATGTGCAAACAGAATTGACCCAACATGTGGTATCAGAGCATATGTTGATTAGTCAGTTCTGTTTTCGTATCCATAATTCTGGGATTGAAACTTGGAAAACGGAATTTTTTGAAACCTTATGAATCTAACAGCCGGTTTCGAGTCGGTCATGTCCACTCGAGATCATTGTTTTCGGAAAAGATTAATCATATGTTCATTCGAAATTAACTGGTTTATGTTTTAGCCGAAATCTGTTTAGAAAAATTATTAAAATTCAGGTTTCGGGTTCCAGAATTTTATGTTTTAATTTTTTAGGGTTCATCATGTTCTTGGGAAAATTCGAAGAATTCTGTTATGTTTTGGAATGATTTAGGATTAATGGGTGTTTCTTCCATGTTTGATCTAATTTTATCTTTTAATTTTACTCGAAACTGTTATTAGATAAACAGTTACTATTTTAGAAATATGTTGATAAAATTAGATCATCTTAAAACAGGAAATAATATCTCATATTCCCTTAGACTTCGAATTTTCAGTTACGTTATCACAATTAACAGCTGTTGACAGGAAGCTTCGAGATCATCAGACTACGACTCGAGACCATCAGTCTCGACTCGAGACCATAGGGTCTCGACTCGAGACCATAGGGTCTCGACTCGAGACCATAGGGTCTCGACTCGAGACCATAGGGTCTCGACTCGAAATCATCAGGTCCTTAAACCTTCTGCAACTCGAGACAAAGGTCTCGACTCGAGACCATAACGTCATAACTCGAGACACAGGTTGCGACTCGAGACCATAACATCACAACTCGAGACAAAGGTCTCGACTCGAGACCATAACGTCATAACTCGAGACCGTGGTTGCGACTCGAGACCTCATCATGACTCGAGATCTCATAACTCAGTCGAGACCTGACTCAAAACCTCATCATGACTCGAGATCTCATAAGATATAGTAGTCGAGACCATGGTTCCGACTCGTGACAACAAGGTTGCGACTCGAGACCTCATAACTGACTCGAGATCTCATAACTCAGTCGAGACCTAACTCGAAACCTCATTATTGCGACTCGATCCGCGCTAACGGGTAGTTTGCTATTAAATAATTGGTTTTGTAATTATTTAGTTAATTAATCAGAATCAGATAATGTTTTGCGAAACCAAGATGGCTTAATTTGAATGAGCTTCTGATGTATCAATTTCTGGCCAAAGCTGATTTGATACATCTACTTATCATTCAAGTATTACGAAAGCTATGTTAAGTGTGCATCATAAGCATGAATGTTTTAATATCTGGCCAAAGCTGATTTAATTCTTTCATAGATGACATACTTAGCAAGTGCATAACTAAAGTGATTGTTTCAATTTCTGGCCAAAGCTGATTTGTTACAACCACTTTGTACATATGCTTAAATGATTACACTTCTGACCAAAGCTGTTTTGTCTTCGTTTAAGTAGAATTTTAACTAAGTCTATTATTTTGATGTTAGTAATAGACAATATCACAGCTTCATAATGTAAAATGGTCATTATTTATGCCTGCCTTAGTTTAACGTGCCCTTAGATCACATTAGGACTTCTTCCTTAGTATCATAACTTGCTCATCTTATTTCCACTATCAGCACCAAATCAGGGGATTCCATCTTTGACTGGAGATAACTTTGTTGCATGGAAGGATGCTCTCATGCTTACGCTTGGGCTGCTGGATTTTGATTACGCTCTTAGGGAGAATAAGCCAGCGGACCTTACCACTCAGAGTACTGCTGCTGAGCAGATACTTCATGAAAAGTGGACTAGGTGTAACCGCATGTGTCTCATGTTTATGAAGCAGTCCATAAGCAATGCTATCAGGGGAGCTATTCCTGATTCTGAAGATGCTAAAACCTACTTGGCTTCTGTGGAGGCGCAGTTCAAGGGGACGTGTAACACCCCAAAAATACCACCTGCGGGAACTCCGCGAGGCGTGTTACGCATCAGAGTCTGAGCCACCAATCACATTGAACCAACGTTAAATATTTAAATAAAACATGTCGTTAATTACCAATAGAAAATGTCAAACATAATATTAATTCCCAAGAGTTGTATAGCGGAAGCATGTAGTAAATCGTTTAACAACTGTATCATAATAATACTCAAAACCATTGTATCAAATATAAGTTAATCCAAGAGTCTCGATCCATGACCACTCCAGCACTCCGGATAGCAAGTCCATATCACGAATTCTAACGGCCTGCAAGCATGCAGACAAGTGTGTCAGACGACGCTGGTGAGTTCAAAGTGTTGTTTACGTGTGATGTTACCGAATGTCTGTTAAGCCGATTCAACGTTATGATACGATGTTGCTTATAACATGCTAGATACCCTAGGGAGTGTGCCCATATGTATCCGGGGAGTGTGCCCCTTAATAACCTGGAAGTATCCAGACCCCAATGCCCCTAACCAAGCATTGGTAATGATGCCCAGATAATTAGTTCACGCCCGTCCTTACAGCCCGGTGTGAGGTGTCAAACCTAATAGCGCTATCAACTAATTACCCCATTGCCCTATAGGCAATCCGATAATGATTGATTCCATGTTCAATAACCAAAACCCAATTTAAATGTTTACCCAAGATTCCCTTCCAAATGTTTACTAGTTGTCCCAAACCACCGGGACGCATGCTTGAGAAATGCAGTGAACTCACCTTGGTTTGCTCGGTAAGATACACAAAAGGTTCTTGAACTAAGGGTGGTCAACCACGTCCTAACAGGGTTACCATACAAGTCAGGTGTTGACTTAGATAATGCACTTATGTTTCACACAAGTTAACACATTACAAACACGTATAGATCATGGCAACACTTAACAGTCAACAATACATACAACTTGTGCGAATAAACTAAGTCCAATAGTAACCGGCCCAATTAGTTAAGCAGTCCAACAGCCTACTCGGCCCAAATTAAAAACATGTAAAAATGACTTGTTCGGTCCGGATTGGGTTGTGCGACTGACTTTGGGCTTGATCGTCCCAATCAGCATAACAACAACTCAACTTGTGCGATCCAATACAACTTGTGTGATTGAAGTGGTTGTGCGATTCACCATTTACCCGGCCCAAAGATTAAAAGCCCAACAGATATACATATGGCCCAAAACGATAAACAGATAACAATCTTGTGCGATAGAAGACATCTTGTGCGACTGACCAAGATGTCTTGTGCGATCTCTTGTACGTGTGATCTTGTGCGACCAGAACCTCTTGTACGATCAAGAGGCTTGTGCGACTAGTTTAATTATCCGGGATTCATGTTATTCGGTTACAACATTAATCTAGCCAAATCAATTACAAGGTTTCCAAGTTTATTATTTATCAATCAACAACTAATCTATTTCAAATCATGCCCATTTTCGATCAAATGAGGGTTTTAACCTTCTAATTCTCATGAACCCTAATCCGTTATAACATATATCAACAACATAAACAACAATCCTAACACTAATGCATATCAACATGATCCGATTTCATGAACATTCAACCGGTTGCACATGATTAATCTTAACATCACATGAAAGCCGAACAACAACATAACCCGATTCACTAGCACATCAACAATCTAACAATCTGAATCATAGGTCATAACAACAAATTAACATCTATATCAAATCGATTCACATACATATAAGAATATCGTTGATCATCCTACATACACCTCAAATCATGCCATCGAAACATGTAACCATACATCGATCATAAACACATATCATAAAGCACTAACCGGTTACGAATTTGTGATGAGAATGATCCGAACAACAAGGATCTTCGGTTGATAGGAACAAGTGTTGCCGTCGGTTTGAGAAGAGAGAAAGAGCTAGGGTTTTGTGAGTGTAAAGTGTTTTTGTAACCAAATGAGAAACAACTCCCTCATGTGTGTGTGTACGTATAAGAGAGGTGGGCCGGACCCCTCAATGAGCCGCCCTTAAGATCCGATTACAAGGATGTGGCCCAAATGGCCTTGTGCGTTCAAGTAAGTGTTGTGCGTTCGTGAGTCTTGTGCGGTCGGATCACTTGTATATATACACACATTCACATATAATAAAACATAACATTCATACATTTATTCAATTTACATAGTTCACGTAAGCACGTAACGTTACACAAAGTAGATTCGAATTACGTGTTGTCACAGTATCCCCAACTAAAAGAAATTTCGTCCCGAAATTTAGTACGCACTCACTGAGGAAGCTAGGTAAGTTATATCGTTCACTGGTTTTCCTGGGGTGTCACATCATCCCCAACTTGAATGGGAATTTCGTCCCGAAATTCACTAGTTGCATCAACATTAGGTTTGCCAGGTTTTGTCTTGTCTTTGGGGAACAAATGTGGATACTTAAGTTCCATCTGATCCTCGCGTTCCCACGTGAACTCTGGACCACGTCTTGAGTTTCGACGAACTCTCACAATCGGTATACGGCTGTGTTTACGAACTTTAACTTCCCGATCCATAATCTCAATTGGTTCTTCGACAAACTGCAATTTGTCGTCTATCTTCAGCTCTTGAAATGGTACAACTAGTGTTTCATCAGCCAAACACTTCTTTAACTGCGATACGTGAAACACATCATGGACATTATCCAACTCAGCAGGTAATTCCAACCTGTAGGCCACCTTTCCAATTCGTTCCAGAATTTTGAATGGCCCCACATAACGAGGGTTTAGTTTGCCGCGTTTCCCAAAACGCACCACACCCTTCCAGGGTGAGACCTTTAACATGACTCGATCATTAACTTCGAATTCCAATGGTTTACTACGCTTGTCAGCGTAGCTTTTCTGGCGGTCACGAGCTGCGGCCATACGGTTTCGGATCTGCACAATGTTTTCTGATGTCTCAAGCACAAGCTCAGGGCCTGTGATCTGACAATCACCCACCTCAAGCCAACAGAGGGGTGAACGGCATTTCCGTCCGTACAGTGCTTCGAACGGAGCTGCCTGTATACTAGTGTGGTAGTTGTTGTTGTAGAAGAATTCTATCAACGGCAAGTGTTTCTCCCACCCTTTCTGTCACGGCCCCCTGACCCACCCTGGACGGAGTCGGGGGACCGCGAGACAGTTCCCGTGGTATTTAATTTATGCGACAGCGGAAGTCTTTTTATAACAGGATCTTTTATCCGTGAAATATGCTCGTTTAATATATTACACAAAGTTTTAGGGATAAATCCCATCATTTACAGTACGTTGATTTCGCACAGAAATCTTTATTTCTCATAACATGTTTTATTCATTTATTTACACTGAGCCACTTCTCTGAGCTTGATAGTGCTTTACTGCACTTTTCCTGGATCACACAGATCACCTGAAACGTGTTTGAAAAAGGTTTTGTCAGCAGGGAAATACTGAGTGAATCATTCTGTTTTCTAAAACGACCCGTTAGTTATAATTTACAGTATTAAGAGCGATTACAATGTTTCTATCAACCAATTATCAAGAATGGGTATTTGTCACTCGATTCATTTCTGTGACTGTGGTCATACCACTATTGGGTCCCGTTGCCCAAATAGTGACGGTGTACTCACACAGAGTAATAATAACTCACATAGAGTAATATTCACTCACATAGAGTGATAATAACAGTAATGTGCACAATTACCCCAGATACCAGCTGTAATTTGGTGATTACAAAGACTTAATCCCTGTAATTATAACCTTTGAAAATAACTTGGAGTTTTGTAATACTTACTCACAAACGGTGAGAAAACAGTTTAAAAAGAAGAATGACTCACATTGCAGATTAACGAGCAATAGATATAAGCCTACTGATTAGCCTTGATTTCACCTAGTTTAACACAATGCACACACAGGCAGGTTAGTAACTAATACAGCAGTTACGACAATTCACGAGATTAAACCTTCACAACGATTAATCAGTGCGATACTCGATAATTCAATCGGATTCACAACGAATAACAGAGCATAGTCCGAATTCGAACAGCACTCTAATATTCAAGTCGAAATCACGACGAATAATCAAAGTACAAGCTCAATTGAGCAGCACCTGGACTATCGTTGGATAGTTATAATCGATCGGACGTTGAATCGTAATAGCGATCGAGTTATTACCCTGATTGCGGCAGCACTTCGTGATCGGTGTGTGTTTTGTGTGAACGATTTTCGTTATAACTCAGAGCTCAATTCGAAATTGAACGTCAGAGTAAGGCACAGAACTAAGTCCCACGGCCTTCTATTTATAGCTGGATTTTGGCCTCCCTCGCGCCACGCGAAGATGACCTGTATACCCGTCGCGTGGCGCGACGGGTCTATTTCGTAGCCTAGGTTGTTTCGTGTCCAAACTTAGCCTTGGTGAGTCAATTCGACAGAAACTTACTGCCCAAGTAAAATTGTGAGGATTTTATCAACTGGGGTTTAATCCCCCCTGAGTTTTAGGGGCCCTGTTCCTGATTCCGATTGTTATGAAAATTTTAGGGTTTATGCGGAATCACTTGGGTTTCTTAATTAGGGTTTCCTTATTACCTAATTACCATCCTAATTATGGATTTTCGTGACAGTTGTTACATCCTCCCCACCTTAAGAAAAATCTCGTCCTCGAGATTTACTGGAATAGATGAGGGTACTTTCGCTTCATTTCCGATTCCAGTTCCCAAGTGTATTCTGGTCCTCTCCTTGAATTCCATTTGACTTTGACCAACACCAGTCGTTTATGTTTGAGAAATTTGACTTTTCTATCTTCGATCTGTAGTGGTTTTTCTATAAACTTCAATTTTTCGTTTACCTCTACATCCTGAAGAGGTACTACCAGGGATTCATCTGCTAAACATTTCTTGAGATTGGATACATGAAATACATCATGTACTCCCGCCAATTCTTCTGGTAGTTGCAAACGATAAGCAACTGGTCCGATTCGTTGAATCACGGGGAATGGTCCAACGTATCTCGGACTTAGTTTTCCTTTCTTTCCGAATCGTACTACTCCTTTCCAAGGCGAGACTTTTAAAAGTACTTTATCTCCTATCTGGAATTCTAAAGGTTTACGACGATTGTCTGCATAGCTCTTTTGCCGATCTCGAGCTGTTTTCAATCTTTCCTTGATCTGAGCTATTTTATCGGTAGTTTCTTGTACAATTTCAGGACCTGATAACTGACTTTCTCCGATTTCTGCCCAACATACTGGAGTTCGGCACTTACGTCCGTACAGTGCTTCAAATGGTGCAGCTTCGATGCTTGAATGATAACTATTGTTATAGGAAAATTCAATTAATGGCAAATGGTTATCCCAATTACCACCAAAGTCAATTACACATGCTCGGAGCATGTCTTCTAGAGTTTGTATTGTCCTTTCACTCTGTCCGTCTGTTTGTGGATGATAAGCAGTACTTAGATTTAGTCGAGTTCCCATTGCTTTCTGAAAACTTTTCCAGAAATGCGAAGTAAATCGACTATCTCTATCCGATATAATAGAGAGCGGGACTCCATGTAGGGATACTACTTCGTCCACGTAGAGTTGTGCTAACCTTTCCATACTAAAGGTTTCTTTCATTGGTAAGAAATGAGCTGACTTGGTTAATCGATCGACAATTACCCAAATCGCATCATTACCTCTTTTGGTTTTGGGTAACTTTGTAACAAAATCCATTGTTATAAGTTCCCATTTCCATACAGGCATTTCTAACTGTTGTAGTAGTCCTGAAGGTTTCTGGTGTTCAGCTTTAACTTGTGAACAAGTTAAACATTTGGATACGTATTCGGCTATATCCTTTTTCATTCCTATCCACCAGAAATTATTCCTTAAATCTTGGTACATCTTATTGTTTCCTGGGTGCATAGTATACCTAGATTTATGAGCTTCTTCTAAAATCTTTTTCCTTAATTCTCCTTGCTTAGGTACCCAAATTCGTTTCTTATGGAACTTCCAAATTCCATCATTTCCTTGTTCTAATTCTTTTAAGTAACCTTTCATCCCTTCAGCATCATCTTGGATTGCTGTTTTCTGAACTTCTTTGATTTGTGCCATTAAATCTACTTGTAGATTTAACCTCAAAGCACGGACTCGTTTCTGTTTCTCATGGTACTTACGACTTAAGGCATCTGCAACTACATTTGCCTTTCCTTCGTGATATTGGATATCACAGTCGTAATCGCTTAGCATTTCCATCCATCTTCTTTGCCTCATGTTTAATTCTTTTTGCCCAAATATATATCTTAAACTTTTATGATCGGTATAGACAGTAAACTTACTTCCATACAGATAATGTCTCCATATCTTGAGGGCAAAAATTATGGCTCCTAATTCTAAATCATGAGTTGTATAATTTTCTTCGTGCTTTTTCAATTGTCTAGAAGCATACGCAATTACCTTCTTGCGTTGCATCAACACACATCCATAGCCTAATTTTGAAGCATCACAGTATACCTCAAAATCCTCTGTTCCTTCAGGTAAAGTTAAGATTGGTGCATTTGTCAACCTATGCTTTAAAATCTTAAAGGCTTCTTCTTGTCTAGGTCCCCATTCAAACTTAGCAGCTTTACAGGTTAACTTAGTTAATGGTACAGCTATCTTAGAAAAATCTTTGATAAATCGTCTATAGTATCCAGCTAAGCCTAGAAAACTTCTTATCTCCATAGCTGTTTGTGGAACTTTCCATTTCGTAATTGCTTCTATCTTAGCAGGATCTACATGGATACCTTCGTGATTTATCACATGACCTAAGAATTGTACTTCTTGTAACCAAAATTCACATTTCGAGAATTTGGCATAAAGCCTTTCGTTTCTTAACAAAGTTAAGAGAACATGTAAATGCTCACAATGTTCTTTTTGGCTTTTGGAGTAAATAAGTATATCGTCGATAAAAACGATCACAAATTTATCCAAGTACGGTTTACAGATTCGATTCATCATGTCCATGAATGCTGCTGGGGCATTCGTTAATCCGAAGGGCATGACTGTAAACTCATAATGACCATACCTAGTTCTGAAAGCAGTTTTAGGTATGTCTTCTTCTTGTACTTTCAACTGATGATATCCAGATCTTAAATCTATCTTAGAGAAATACCTAGCTCCTTGTAATTGATCAAAAAGATCATCAATCCTAGGTAGTGGATATCGATTCTTAATTGTAACCTTATTCAATTCTCTATAATCGATACACATTCTCATCGATCCATCTTTCTTTTTCACAAACAACACTGGTGCACCCCAAGGGGATGAACTTGGCTGTATGAATCCTTTGCTTAGTAATTCATCTAATTGCTTTTTCAATTCTAGCATTTCGGTAGGTGCTAATCTATAAGGTGCTTTAGCTATTGGTGCAGTACCTGGAATTAAATGAATTCTAAACTCTACTTCTCTATCAGGTGGTAATCCGGGTAACTCTTCTGGAAAAACGTCTGGGTATTCTGAGACTACGGGGATGTCCTGAAGTTCTTTATCTTTAGTGTTAATGATTACTGAAATCATATACACCATTTCCTGTTTCCTTGAATAACTAGCCAATTTCATTACCGAGATAAATTTTAATGGCTTTCGAGGTCTATCTCCAGTAATCAAAATTACTTCTCCCGTAGGGGTTTGAATTTCTACTGCATTTTTGTCACATAGAATTCGTGCATGGTTGGCTATTAACCAATCCATTCCTAAGACTACATCGAATCCTGCTAAATTCATTGGTAACAAATTTGCAGAAAACTTATGGCCTAATAATTTTATTTTTCCTTCTTGCCAGATTTTATCTATTTTCACAGAATTTCCTTCTGCGGTTTCTACTGTGAAGTTTTGCTTAAGAGTGGTTAATGGTAACTTAAGATCTTGACAAAATAAAGTATTTATAAAACTTTGGTTTGCACCAGAGTCAAATAATACTTTGGCAAACACGTTGTGTACTAAGAACGTACCAGCTATAACGTCTGGAATGAGTTCGGCCTCTTGAGTGGTTAGCTGGAATGCACGAGCATTTCTCTTGGTTGCTCCTTCAGCTGGTTTGGCTTGGTTAACTACAGGTTTAGCTAACTTAGGACATTCAGATTGAAAGTGTCCCCTCTCTCTGCAATTATAACAAACTTTTGTTTTCTTCCTGCAGTCTTCCTCCCGATGTCCTTTCATTTTGCAAAAATTGCAAACCATGTTGCATTGTCCATAATGCTTCTTTTTGCAAATTTTGCAGAAAGGAGATGATGAGGATTGTCCGGTTCCTCTTTTCTTGGTATTACCCACACGAAATCCTTGGGTAATCTTGTGAGCTAATTCCTTCTTGCGGTCTTCCTCTCTTGTACGTACCAATTCATCTGTTAGGGTATTAGCTAATTCTACAGCATCGTCAATAGTACGAGGTCTCGCAGCTTTGACGATGTTTCGGATTTCACTAATTAAACCCCAAATGTAGCGAGAGATAAGTACCGGTTCTGGCGAAGCCAGCGATGGCACTACCCTTGCGTATTCAAAGAATGTCGAAGTATAGCCCCGACAATCTACACCTAACATACGATGACTCAGGAACTTGTTTGCCATCTGTTCCTTCTCGTATTCTGGACAGAATTTTCTTTCTACCAAACTCTTAAATTCTTCCCAACCTATGGCGTAGGCTATCCTTCTTCCTTTTGCCTGGAGGACCGTGTTCCACCATTCGAGTGCTCCTTCTTTGAACAGATTTGATGCATACATCACCTGATCCTCTGTGGCACATTTGCTTATTGCAATTACTGCCTCGGTTTTCTCTAACCAACGCAGTGTTGCAGTTGCCCCTTTATTACCTGCAAATTCAGCGGGTTTGCAAGCAAGAAATTCTTTGTAAGTGCAACCAGACGTTGCAGCTTTCATTCTTTTAGGGAGTGGGGCCTGTTGCGGATCATGATCGCCATGATTACCGCCTCCATTTATGCTGTTACTGCCATTATCTTCTGGAGTACGTTTACTAGGAATTAATTGTGGTTCGGCAGGTTTTCGAACAGCAGCTACAATTTCTGGAATAGCATGAGCTATCCCTTGGGCGATAAAATGCTCAATATCTTGTCGAGTTATATATTGATCTTCCTGTTCTTGCTCAGATTGATTTACTTCATTAATTGGTTCATTGTTAGCGTTTTCCATCTGATAATTGGTAAAAATTGTTAGTGTCTAACTTATTAATGACAACATTCACATAGACACACATAGATTATCACAACATACAAACATAACCAAAATTGTCGATTTCTCGACTTTTACTTTGTTATGGTATATTGTATATGCATCCATACACACCGTATTTTACAGAGTTTTATTGCCCATTTTATAGATTTTTAAGTTACTATTATACAATACGGCTTTCTGTGGTTTAACTGACTGTTCTAGTAACGGTGCTCCCTCTCATCGTACTTCCAAGTTAGATGCTCCCCCATTTCCCTGATCCTATTACCTGTACCTATCAGTTCTTCACCGAACTGACGGAGTTCAGCCAGGTTTTCATTACTCATGGGAGGATTTGGGAGTGGTTCTGGGTCAAATTGTGGAAGGAAGCTATAAGGACTGTTAACTATATTTTGGAATTGCCAGTCGTTGGTCCACCATTCCTCCATTTGGCCTAATGGTCGGGTATGAACTAGTGGGTCTGGAATAACTGGTCCTAGGTTTAGTGGGAATTGAACTGTAGCCGGGTAAGAAAAGAGATTATCGTTGATAGGCTCTAGAACATCACAATTATCCAGTAGGCGATCTATCTCATCCTGGAATGTGAATTCCTCAGATTGTTTAGAGCTTTCGCCAATCTCTATTCCCTTTTGCTTCAGATCTATTCCTATTTCTTTTCCAGGTGATTTTGAACCTTCTCCAGTTTCTATTTCCTTTCCCTTGTTCATGATCACCGGATTTTCTATTTTAGGGAGTCTCCTAGTGACAGGTTTCCTACGGCGTACTTTCCTCCACCCTACGTATCTTCTTTTCTTTTTAGGTTTGGCTTTTTCCAGCGGTGGAGCTTTGAATTCCACAGGTTCTTCTATGTCAGCAATGTAACCAGTAAAGTCATGAGAGACTTCGATAGGCACTGGATATAAGTTGAGATTCTGGAATGCTTCCGACATCTCATTCATGCTGCATAGTATATATGCAAAATGCAATTGTTAAAACCTTGGAACAAAGTTTAACAAACAAACGCTGAAGTTTTTATTGCATACTAATTTATACAAAGGACAATAGAAATAAACACACTTAGGACTTTATTTATTTACGGGATTGTGATTTCTAGCCCCAACTTATTGGATATTTAGAGATTAGCATTTTCTGCTACAGTAGCTAGCATATAGAGATTTGCCCATTTCCCGTCTATTTTATCTTCCCAAGGTGTACTATTACCCAACTCTTGGACTTCTGGGTCAAACCTAACTCTCTTGGTTCGGGGTTTCTTTGTCTCCTGACTCTTTTTTAGTATCGAATCCCTTTTCTCTGGGGAAAGTGGATTCTCATAGTTTGCCTTGCGGACAAAGATTCCTTCTTCTAGGTTTGCTGGGTTTCTAGAAGAAGATGCAATATCTATTTTGTGATAGATAGCAGACAGCTTTTGCTTACCCATACTGTCACTAAAATAACCAGTTAATAAAACAAATAATCACAGAATAATAATTAGTAAAATTAAGCACTATGGTCCAAAATACTTAATTTAGGCTTAATCAGTGGCTCGATCAGTGGCTCAATTTACTTATTAGCTCTGATACCACCTTCGCTGTCACGGCCCCCTGACCCACCCTGGACGGAGTCGGGGGACCGCGAGACAGTTCCCGTGGTATTTAATTTATGCGACAGCGGAAGTCTTTTTATAACAGGATCTTTTATCCGTGAAATATGCTCGTTTAATATATTACACAAAGTTTTAGGGATAAATCCCATCATTTACAGTACGTTGATTTCGCACAGAAATCTTTATTTCTCATAACATGTTTTATTCATTTATTTACACTGAGCCACTTCTCTGAGCTTGATAGTGCTTTACTGCACTTTTCCTGGATCACACAGATCACCTGAAACGTGTTTGAAAAAGGTTTTGTCAGCAGGGAAATACTGAGTGAATCATTCTGTTTTCTAAAACGACCCGTTAGTTATAATTTACAGTATTAAGAGCGATTACAATGTTTCTATCAACCAATTATCAAGAATGGGTATTTGTCACTCGATTCATTTCTGTGACTGTGGTCATACCACTATTGGGTCCCGTTGCCCAAATAGTGACGGTGTACTCACACAGAGTAATAATAACTCACATAGAGTAATATTCACTCACATAGAGTGATAATAACAGTAATGTGCACAATTACCCCACATACCAGCTGTAATTTGGTGATTACAAAGACTTAATCCCTGTAATTATAACCTTTGAAAATAACTTGGAGTTTTGTAATACTTACTCACAAACGGTGAGAAAACAGTTTAAAAAGAAGAATGACTCACATTGCAGATTAACGAGCAATAGATATAAGCCTACTGATTAGCCTTGATTTCACCTAGTTTAACACAATGCACACACAGGCAGGTTAGTAACTAATACAGCAGTTACGACAATTCACGAGATTAAACTATCACAACGATTAATCAGTGCGATACTCGATAATTCAATCGGATTCACAACGAATAACAGAGCATAGTCCGAATTCGAACAGCACTCTAATATTCAAGTCGAAATCACGACGAATAATCAAAGTACAAGCTCAATTGAGCAGCACCTGGACTATCGTTGGATAGTTATAATCGATCGGACGTTGAATCGTAATAGCGATCGAGTTATTACCCTGATTGCGGCAGCACTTCGTGATCGGTGTGTGTTTTGTGTGAACGATTTTCGTTATAACTCAGAGCTCAATTCGAAATTGAACGTCAGAGTAAGGCACAGAACTAAGTCCCACGGCCTTCTATTTATAGCTGGATTTTGGCCTCCCTCGCGCCACGCGAAGATGACCTGTATACCCGTCGCGTGGCGCGACGGGTCTATTTCGTAGCCTAGGTTGTTTCGTGTCCAAACTTAGCCTTGGTGAGTCAATTCGACAGAAACTTACTGCCCAAGTAAAATTGTGAGGATTTTATCAACTGGGGTTTAATCCCCCCTGAGTTTTAGGGGCCCTGTTCCTGATTCCGATTGTTATGAAAATTTTAGGGTTTATGCGGAATCACTTGGGTTTCTTAATTAGGGTTTCCTTATTACCTAATTACCATCCTAATTATGGATTTTCGTGACAGTTGTTACACTTTCCCAAAATCGAGTACGCATGCCCGAAGCATATCTTCAAGTGTCTGGATGGTGCGCTCACTTTGACCATCCGTCTGCGGGTGATAAGCGGTACTCATGTCGAGTCGTGAACCGAACGACTTATGCATTGATTGCCAAAGATCAGAAGTGAAACGCGGATCTCGATCCGAAATGATAGAAGTTGGCACCCCGTGCCTAGAAACTACTTCCTTAAGGTAGATCGCTGCCAGTTGCGAAAACTTGTATGTTTCTTTGATTGCCAGAAAATGCGCTGATTTTGTGAGACGGTCGACAATCACCCAAATGGTATCTTTCCCAGCCTGAGTTCGAGGTAACCCTGTCACGAAATCCATGGCGATCTGTTCCCACTTCCATGTGGGTATCTCTGGTTGCTGCAGTAGACCCGAGGGCTTTTGATGTTCCACTTTGACTTTAGCACAAGTCAAACATTTGCTGACGTAGGTTGCTATGTGAGCTTTCATGCTAGGCCACCAGTATGTAGGTTTCAAGTCATGGTACATCTTATCTGATCCAGGATGTACGGAGTAACGTGACTTATGTGCCTCTTCCATTACAAGTTCTCGTAAGTTGCCATAGAGTGGGACCCAGATGCGTCCGGTTACGTAGTAAGCACCGTCTCCCTTTCGTTCTAGTCGTTGCCTTGAGCCGCGTAAAGCTTCAGCTCGAACGTTCTCTGGTTTCAACGCTTCTAACTGAGCGTCTCGTATCTGGGAAGGAAGATTGGACTGGATCGTGAGTTGCAATGCTCGTACACGCCTAGGTGCATTATCCTTTCTGCTGAGGGCGTCAGCTACAACGTTCGCCTTGCCCGGATGATACTTGATGGCACATTCATAATCGTTCAATAATTCAACCCATCGCCGTTGCCGCATATTCAATTCTTTCTGGTCGAAGATATGCTGAAGACTCCTATGGTCGGTGTAGATGGTGCATTTGGTACCGTACAGATAATGCCTCCAGATCTTCAACGCAAATACCACCGCTCCTAACTCCAAGTCGTGTGTCGTGTAGTTTTTCTCATGAATCTTCAACTGTCGCGAGGCATAGGCTATCACCTTCTCGCGTTGCATTAACACACATCCGAGACCCTGATTCGATGCATCACAATAGACCACAAAATCTTCGGTACCCTCTGGTAAAGACAAGATTGGTGCACTGCAAAGTTTCTGTTTTAGAACTTGGAAAGCCTCTTCCTGCTTCGTTCCCCAAGAGTACGCCGTGTTCTTCTGTGTCAGCGAGGTGAGGGGTTGCGCGATTTTTGAGAAATCTTTAATAAACCTTCGATAATATCCCGCGAGACCAAGAAATTGTCGCACCTCAGAGGGAGTCCTTGGTGCCGCCCAATTCTTAACCGCATCTACTTTTGCAGGATCCACATGTATCCCTTTTTCATTAACAACGTGGCCAAGGAAATGTACTTCTCGAATCCAAAAGTCGCACTTAGAAAATTTCGCATACAGCTGTTCCCTTCTCAAAAGTTCCAAGATGAGACGTAGGTGACGCTCGTGATCCTCCTTGTTCTTTGAATAAACCAAGATGTCGTCAATAAACACTATAACAAACTCGTCGAGATATGGCTTACATACGCGATTCATGAGATCCATGAAGACCGCTGGTGCATTTGTCAACCCAAACGGCATAACCAAAAACTCGTAGTGTCCGTAGCGCGTTCGAAAAGCAGTCTTGGGAACATCTTCCTCCCTAACCCGCACCTGATGATAACCCGATCTTAAGTCGATCTTTGAATAGAAACTTGACCCTTGCAGCTGGTCAAACAAGTCGTCGATGCGTGGTAACGGATAGTGGTTCTTAATGGTTACCTTGTTGAGCTCTCGATAATCGATACACATACGGAATGACCCGTCTTTCTTCTATACAAACAGAACTGGGGCTCCCCAAGGCGAAGAACTGGGTCGAATGAAACCTCTATCCAATAATTCCTGTAGCTGATTAGACAATTCCTGTAACTCCCCAGGGGCCAACCGGTATGGAGCTCGAGCAATTGGGGCCGCTCCCGGCGCCAGATCAACTTGAAATTCTACTTGATGATGAGGAGGTAACCCTGGTAGTTCCTCTGGGAACACATCAGCGAATTCCCGCACCACTGGTAGATCCTTGATCTTTCTCTCTTCAGACTGAGCGTTGGTAACTAACGCTAACATTGCAGGATACCCCTTTTGTAGATACTTCTGCGCATGCATGGCCGAGATAATACCAACCATCGTCCCACTACGATGCCCTTGAACTAATAATGACTCCCCATCGGGGAGAGGAATACGCACAACCTTCTCCTTACACAAAATTTCCGCTTGGTGCTTAGATAGCCAATCCATGCCTACCACTATATCGAAACTACCGAGCGTAACGGGAAGGAGATCAATATCAAACACTTGACCCACGAGGTCTAGTTTGCACCCGAAAAGGACATTCGAGGCTTCTATCGTTTTACCGTCTGCTAGTTCTACTACTTGCTTAACTTCTAAAGGCGTTGGGGTTATCCCCAATCGTTGACTAAACTCTAGGGACACGTAACTCCAATCGGCACCAGAATCAAATAACACAGAAGCAATATGATTGTTTACAGGAAACGTAGCGGTGACAACATTGCCGTCATTCCTAGCATCCCCTGCCCCAAGCTGAAACACCCTGCCCCGAGCACCATTACCCCCATTGTTGCCATTGTTGTTGTTGTTCCCAGCATTGTTATTAGTCGGGCGGTTGTTGTCGTTAGCGTTCTGGTTTATTTGAGGACAATCCCGCTTAAAGTGACCCTCGTCACCACACTGATAGCACCCCTTCCTGAAGCCCTGATTCTGCTGGGGTGGTTGTCCCTGCTGTCTCTGGTTCTGCTGGTTCTGTTGCTGCTGGTGTTTGGGCTGTGGAGCCCTACAATCCCTGGCCTCATGGCCCGCCTTACCACACCTGTTACATATCCGACCACACGGCCCGAAATGATGATAGCCACACTTGTTATACCGTGGCTTCCTCCCCGCATACTGACCCTGACTTTGGCTACCCCCTTGGCCTTGATTGACAGAAGACGACTGGCTGATGCTGCGGTTGTTGTTATTATCTGGTCTTTTCTGTGTCTGACTCGCGCTAGAGGCTTTATCATAGTCACTCCACTTCCTTTTGTTATCATTAGCGGACGCAGTGGCAGTGGGTGCAGCAGCAGTAGTGGTTGAAACACGCGGTGGTAACGAGTTACTCTCTACCTCTTGATCCACAATCTTGTGGGTCAAACGAACAATCTGTGTCAAATCATTGAGATAGGCTGCAGTGACCAAACTCTTCACACGCGGAGGCAGCCCCTTGATGAATAACTCAATCCTCCGAGACATAGGCCGGGACAAGTTCGGGCACATGTCGGCCAATTCATACGATCGCTTCACATACGCTTCGACTTCAGATCCAACCATCTTCAAGTCATAATACTCGTTTTCCAACTTCTGGACCTCATCCCGAGGACAATACTCCTCCCTGATCAGTTCTTTAAAGTCATCCTAAGTTGTGGCATTCGCTGCCTCGATGCCCAACAACTGCACCTGGGCATTCCACCACGTTAGGGCACCATCCGCCAAGGTACCCGCAGCATATTTCACCCTGTCCCCAGCGGGACAGTTACATATAGCAAACACTGATTCTGCTTTCTCGAACCACCTCAGGAGTCCCACAGCCCCTTCAGTCCCGGTGAAGGTCTGTGGCTTACAGTCCATGAACATTTTAAACGTACAAGCAGGCTGATTGTTCTGGGGATGCACTTGCTGACCTAAAGGATGAAAGGAAACACATATTAGGAGTGAAAAGACGTGTACGCGGTATAAGAGTAGGGAGTGTTTGGTACATTCCGTACCAGCTTGATAGGCTGCTAAAGCCTCAGCCACACGGGTGTTGATTAGGTCAGTCAACTCAGCCTGAGTCATGTTGATGTTGCCACGTCCGTGTCCTCGTCCACTCATGATTCTATATATGGAGATAAACCGATTTAGGAATCAAAACGAGATGGAAGTCAAGTATCATACTGATATCTACGTACTACCAAATTCACACATAGTAAGGCAGAACCCTTCTCACGCTCGATAAGCCTCACTGGGACTTGCATGCACCCCACGTTATTATTAAGTGTGCACCCATAATAATAAGGTGGTTTGCATGTTTATCTCAGTGCCTCTTAGCTTGCGCTCGAAGTTTCCCCCGTTTAAACAACACAACGGATGGTATCACAGGTTTATGATTCACATAAGTCGAAGAGTAGTGTCTCACTATCAAGTCACTATAGTGTTTAATGTATCGTTTCATATATGTTGTGAGTGTGTGACTGCTAAGAAAGTAATGTATAAAGTGAGAAAGACGAACCTTGCAATCTGGAGCTGAGTGTCATGATCGATTTTTCGAAGGTGTTCGGTTATAGTCTGGTTTTACAAAAACGTTTTAAAACCTAGTTCGCTATAACCAGTGGCTCTGATACCAAACTGTAACACCCCCAAAATACCACCTGCGGGAACTCCGCGAGGCGTGTTACGCATCAGAGTCTGAGCCACCAATCACATTGAACCAACGTTAAATATTTAAATAAAACATGTCGTTAATTACCAATAGAAAATGTCAAACATAATATTAATTCCCAAGAGTTGTATAGCGGAAGCATGTAGTAAATCGTTTAACAACTGTATCATAATAATACTCAAAACCATTGTATCAAATATAAGTTAATCCAAGAGTCTCGATCCATGACCACTCCAGCACTCCGGATAGCAAGTCCATATCACGAATTCTAACGACCTGCAAGCATGCAGACAAGTGTGTCAGACGACGCTGGTGAGTTCAAAGTGTTGTTTACGTGTGATGTTACCGAATGTCTGTTAAGCCGATTCAACGTTATGATACGATGTTGCTTATAACATGCTAGATACCCTAGGGAGTGTGCCCATATGTATCCGGGGAGTGTGCCCCTTAATAACCTGGAAGTGTCCAGACCCCAATGCCCCTAACCAAGCATTGGTAATGATGCCCAGATAATTAGTTCACGCCCGTCCTTACAGCCCGGTGTGAGGTGTCAAACCTAATAGCGCTATCAACTAATTACCCCATTGCCCTATAGGCAATCCGATAATGATTGATTCCATGTTCAATAACCAAAACCCAATTTAAATGTTTACCCAAGATTCCCTTCCAAATGTTTACTAGTTGTCCCAAACCACCGGGACGCATGCTTGAGAAATGCAGTGAACTCACCTTGGTTTGCTCGGTAAGATACACAAAAGGTTCTTGAACTAAGGGTGGTCAACCACGTCCTAACAGGGTTACCATACAAGTCAGGTGTTGACTTAGATAATGCACTTATGTTTCACACAAGTTAACACATTACAAACACGTATAGATCATGGCAACACTTAACAGTCAACAATACATACAACTTGTGCGAATAAACTAAGTCCAATAGTAACCGGCCCAATTAGTTAAGCAGTCCAACAGCCTACTCGGCCCAAATTAAAAACATGTAAAAATGACTTGTTCGGTCCGGATTGGGTTGTGCGACTGACTTTGGGCTTGATCGTCCCAATCAGCATAACAACAACTCAACTTGTGCTATCCAATACAACTTGTGTGATTGAAGTGGTTGTGCGATTCACCATTTACCCGGCCCAAAGATTAAAAGCCCAACAGATATACATATGGCCCAAAACGATAAACAGATAACAATCTTGTGCGATAGAAGACATCTTGTGCGACTGACCAAGATGTCTTGTGCGATCTCTTGTATGTGTGATCTTGTGCGACCAGAACCTCTTGTACGATCAAGAGGCTTGTGCGACTAGTTTAATTATCCGGGATTCATGTTATTCGGTTACAACATTAATCTAGCCAAATCAATTACAAGGTTTCCAAGTTTATTATTTATCAATCAACAACTAATCTATTTCAAATCATGCCCATTTTCGATCAAATGAGGGTTTTAACCTTCTAATTCTCATGAACCCTAATCCGTTATAACATATATCAACAACATAAACAACAATCCTAACACTAATGCATATCAACATGATCCGATTTCATGAACATTCAACCGGTTGCACATGATTAATCTTAACATCACATGAAAGCCGAACAACAACATAACCCGATTCACTAGCACATCAACAATCTAACAATCCGAATCATAGGTCATAACAACAAATTAACATCTATATCAAATCGATTCACATACATATAAGAATATCGTTGATCATCCTACATACACCTCAAATCATGCCATCGAAACATGTAACCATACATCGATCATAAACACATATCATAAAGCACTAACCGGTTACGAATTTGTGATGAGAATGATCCGAACAACAAGGATCTTCGGTTGATAGGAACAAGTGTTGCCGTCGGTTTGAGAAGAGAGAAAGAGCTAGGGTTTTGTGAGTGTAAAGTGTTTTTGTAACCAAATGAGAAACAACTCCCTCATGTGTGTGTGTACGTATAAGAGAGGTGGGCCGGACCCCTCAATGAGCCGCCCTTAAGATCCGATTACAAGGATGTGGCCCAAATGGCCTTGTGCGTTCAAGTAAGTGTTGTGCGTTCGTGAGTCTTGTGCGGTCGGATCACTTGTATATATACACACATTCACATATAATAAAACATAACATTCATACATTTATTCAATTTACATAGTTCACGTAAGCACGTAACGTTACACAAAGTAGATTCGAATTACGTGTTGTCACAGTATCCCCAACTAAAAGAAATTTCGTCCCGAAATTTAGTACGCACTCACTGAGGAAGCTAGGTAAGTTATATCGTTCACTGGTTTTCCTGGGGTGTCACATCATCCCCAACTTGAATGGGAATTTCGTCCCGAAATTCACTAGTTGCATCAACATTAGGTTTGCCAGGTTTTGTCTTGTCTTTGGGGAACAAATGTGGATACTTAAGTTCCATCTGATCCTCGCGTTCCCACGTGAACTCTGGACCACGTCTTGAGTTCCGACGAACTCTCACAATCGGTATACGACTGTGTTTACGAACTTTAACTTCCCGATCCATAATCTCAATTGGTTCTTCGACAAACTGCAATTTGTCGTCTATCTTCAGCTCTTGAAATGGTACAACTAGTGTTTCATCAGCCAAACACTTCTTTAACTGCGATACGTGAAACACATCATGGACATTATCCAACTCAGCAGGTAATTCCAACCTGTAGGCCACCTTTCCAATTCGTTCCAGAATTTTGAATGGCCCCACATAACGAGGGTTTAGTTCCAGAATTCGTTCCAATTCGTTCCAGAATTTTGAATTTTGAATTCCCTAAAACTCCTTATGAACTTTGGACAGGAAGGAAACCGAGTCTTAAATATATGAAAGTATGGGGCTGCATTGCTGAAGCAAAACTTTACAATCCTTTCCTAAGGAAACTTGACCCTAAAACAGTTACCTATTTCTTTATCGGGTATCCTGAGAACTCTAAGGGTTATCGTTTCTATTGTCCTTCCCATGTCACCCGTATTGTTGAAACCAAGCGTGCCGCATTCCTGGAGGATTTCAAGGTCAGTGGGAGCAGTACCAACCCTTATGAAGAATTGCAAGAAGTACAAGACGCGGGGGGGAGAGACTCGTCACTTACCATTACTCCGATTACTCCTCTTGTACCCAATGCAAATACTGCACCTGAAGCTACTGCACCAACTCCAAATTCACCTCCACAATCAGAACCCATTATACCTCATGACGAAGGCACATCAAACGCTCAAAACCAAGACAACGCTGTACCCGATAATCCACTCAGGAGGTCATCTAGGCAAAGAAGGCTTACTAATTGGGATGATTATGTTACCTACCTGACTGAAATGGATCCCGGAAAGCTCAATGATCCTATCTCTTACAATGAAGCCATTAGCAGTGATCAGTCTTCTGAATGGAATAAAGCAATGATTGATGAGCTTGAATCCATGAAGAAAAATGACGTTTGGGATTTGGTAGAATTACCCAACGGAGTCAAACCCGTAGGATGCAAATGGGTGTTCAAAACAAAACTGGATCCGAATGGGAACGTTGATTGCTACAAAGCGAGATTGGTTGCAAAGGGCTACACTCAGAAAGAGGGAATTGATTATCAAGAGACGTTTTCACCTGTCTCTCGTAAAGATTCATTAAGGATCGTCATGGCCCTAGTAGCTCATTTCGATTTAGAGCTACATCAGATGGACGTTAAAACCGCTTTCCTTAACGGAGATTTGGACGAAGATGTTTACATGAAACAACCTGAAGGCTTTAAACCTGAAGGTCAGGAGCATCTAGTCTGTAAGTTGAAGAAATCCATTTACGGGTTAAAACAAGCATCACGTCAGTGGTACCTCAAGTTTGATGAAGTCATGAAGAGGCAGGGTTTTATGAAGAATCAAGTGGATCAATGCACCTACCTCAAGATGAGTGGGAGTATGTCACACCCCGATTTCCACGTGTCTCACCGGTGGGCCCGGTGGGGGATTACCGTGACGATGTTGGCAACAATATAGTCAAACCACACAATTATATAATGCACAGCGGAAGCATAAGATAAATATATAAATTTCAACCTCTGGTGATAATATCAATGTATTACAGAAGTTGAATATCCACAGTGGATCGTAAATAAAAGTAAAGTATTGTTCCATTAGATACTGCAATCAAGCTTGCGAGGCTTATCCCGACGCTAGGGAGCTAATACCAGCCAATTACGTTTAGGTACCTGCACTTAATCTTTTTTGGGGAAAATACGTCAGTTTACACTGGTAAATACATTCAACTGACACATCTGAAAATGTTTATTAAAATTGATTTGAATGCACAAGGCACAAACTCTTTTATAACTTGGGAAAATTCATAATGATCTTGTGAACGTTTTACATGTTCTTTTATGCGTTCAGTAGCCCGGGTCGTGCCGGGTTAAAGATTTATAGACACACCACGTTTGCGTAAAACCGTAGTACAGAAACCAACGGCTACGTCTTTTAGTTTTAATGTCGACACTTTATACCGGGTGTACGCCTACACCGGGATGTCGATGGTCGTGGCCATTTCGTAAAATGATGCCAAGGATATCCGGGACAACGGTCATTAAACCCCCCAAAGGCTTATAAGCAACAAAACTGTTTAAATGAGCCGATCATATTTAATCAATTAACCACCTAAGCGATGGAATTATATAATGCTCAATCAAGCGGTATTAATATACCGTAACCCAAGCCCATATAGGGGAAATAAGTCAAAAGTATTTACCTTTGCAAGTATTAATCCTTAATTTAGATCAAGTCACCGATAGCTTTTACTGGGGCTCCTAATCTGGAACGAAGGTTTTAATTAACCTCTTAGAATCCTAACGGTCCTTGTATTAGCCGTAGCTTAAACCGGTTGATTCCGATATATAGATATGGTTAATTCGCACGAAAAGGCGAAAACCGAGAATGGAGTATGATTTGGACCCAACAAGTTCAGAGACTTGTTTTTATATGGGTCAATGGTTCATACTCTGGATTTTGGGGTTCAAATAGTATAATTTGACCCGTATCGGCTATTGCACGAAAACTAGTTCCATGAGCCGTACCGTGTGCGCAAATAGGCGAAACGGTTAACCATAAGAGTCGTACGCTTATTTCCTAAGTCAATATGCCTTAAAAGTATTTTGGTATCAGTAGGATACCTTCCGTAATGCCCGTAACGAGTTTAAGTTTATATTATGCCCCGAAGGGGCTTTTCGGTCATTTTAAAGACTTTAAAAAGGGCTTTTCGAGTTCTACAGGAAATCTGAGTTTCCCGAACAGCTTATAAAGCTTAAAACACTTTATTTATTATTTAAAACCAGTGGCAATTGGAATCGGGTCAAAAGACCTTGTAGAACTCCCGTTTTGGCCAAAAAGGGCATATTCGGTATTTACCGAACCGTAGCCATAACCGCAGGTTATGAGCAAGGTAAAAATTATTAAAAATCTTTAAAATTCCCAAAATATTATTTTACCACAGTGGGTAAAAGTTTTGGTGACGAAAACTTGGGTTAGATGGGCGTTATGCTAATTGCGCCGTTAATTACAAAACTTTCTTAAAAGTGCGCCTTTTAGCATAACTCTCATTCTAGGCCTCGGATTGACGTGAAACTTCAGGGACATGCTTATAATTTAACAAGCAAGGTTTTGGTCCGTTCACGTGTTCGAAATACTCGTTTTAATTTTTAAAAGGCCGTTACGGTCAACTTTTAGGCGAATGACGGAAATGCGCTAAAGACTCGGATAACTCATGAACCGACCACAGAGGCTTATACCAACATGTGACCTGGTCCTAAGAGAGTCCTAAGGTATATTTATACCTCACTAAAACGGGTCAGAACTGAAGTCAAAGCAAAAGTCAACTTTTGCGACTTTCGGCTCCGAACCGGTTCTATATAGCAAATGATCGATTCAAACGAGCGCAAACATGTTTATATACTTATTATCATGTTTTATGACTATCAAAACAGGTTCCATAACATATATATTACAGATTATGCATAAATCGCTAAAATAGCTTTCTGTTGACTTTTTAACCGCACGTTTGACTCGACATTTGACATAGTTAGAGTGGTGATCAGGGGGAACCATTTTAGAGGTTTAATACCCACATAAATACCAACTCATAACCACTTTTGATTCGTCATAAGACTGAACCATTTGCAAGATATTGTAATGACAACCGTTAGTTACGACGGTTGCGTTTATGAGCTATAACTATGGAAAAGTGAAACCAAAATGGTTATCAACGACTTACAGAAGTTGCTTCTTGATTATAGAGCAGAAGAGAAGGCTTGGGAGCACTTAGAATGATCAGTAGTTGTGTGTTTTGATTGTGTGAATGGTTATGCACACAAAGGTGCTATTTATAGCCAAAAACAAGCTCCTATGATCATTACAACTACCACAACAGGTCAGGGGTGATGGGTAGATGTCCCCTAAGTGTTATGGGTCAAATGTAGGGTGCCCATGCTCCATTAAATGGTGTTTGATCGTCCAAAGGTTCCAAAAGCCAAGTAGTTACAAAGTTTCTGCATCTGGGCACTTTACGCGGCCCGCATGGGAGTTCCCATGCTTTTTAATGCGGGTCGCCTAAAGGTTAAGAAATCAGGCGAATTAGTGAGGAGGCTCGCGGCCCGCCTCGACTTATGTCTAAACCTTACGCGGGTCGCGTGAGGTTATATTTTCTGAATTTTTCAAATCTTTTATAATGATTACAGAATCGGGCCATTAATAACGAAATCTTTCGTAATGATTCACCTGACCTTTCGGTTCTGAAGGGGTAACTTTGCGGTTTGGCCCTCGGTTATTTACCGATAGGGGCCTCGTGTTAATTACCCGCATTATTAAGTCCCCGGTTTATTTATTAATTATATTGGAAAGCCTTAACTTTCACTGTTGACGCTTTTAACCCTTCTTCTACGAATTCGATCGTAACTTTCTCGTTTCATATCGAAACTTCGCGAAATTCATATATATTATTTTAGTGAGGGTATAATACCGTTACAAAGTCTTTGGAACGTTAAAGGGTCACTCAGAGGTATTATTAAACATGTTGACACAGTTAACCCCTGTAGTTTGTAATCTCTCACTTTCTTCCGCGTTTTATTTTTGTACGATCTGTAATTTATTCGATTGAAGGTTTAAGCATTATTTAGGGATACTATACAGTATATTTACCCTTGTTGACATTTATAACCCTCGAATTTACATACTTTCAAGGTTTGTCAAAATTAGTCCTTTATTTATTATAGATGCCACGTGTAAACAAATGACACGTGTTAACACATCATTGGACACAAAAATTCGAGGTGTTACATCCTCACCCCCTTAAAATAAATCTCGACCCGAGATTTACTCAAATAAATAAGGGTATTTTTCTTTCATTGTAGCTTCGACTTCCCACGTATATTCAGGACCTCTACGATCATCCCATTTGACTTTAACAATCGGTACGTGCTTTCTGCGAAGCTTCTTCACCTGTCGATCTTCAATCGACAAAGGTTTTTCTATGAATTTTAAGCTCTCATCTATATGCACATCTGTGTGTGGAATCACCAACGATTCGTCGGCGAAGCACTTTTTGAGATTGCAGATGTGGAACACATTGTGAATTCCATTGAGCTCTTCAGGCAAGTTCAGTTTATAGGCAACTGATCCGACTCGTTCAATGACCTCAAAAGGCCCTATGTATCTCGGACTCAGTTTGCCTTTCTTGCCGAAACGCATCACCCCCTTCCAGGGTGACACCTTAAGTAATACTTTTTCACCCACTTCGAAGTGAAAATCCTTACGCTTTGGATCAGCGTAGCTCTTCTGCCTATCGCGGGCAGCCTTGAGACGTTCCCGGATCTGGACAATCTTGTCCGTCGTCTGGAAAACAATCTCTGGTCCCGATAATTGGACCTCTCCTACTTCCGCCCAACAAACAGGCGATCTGCATTTCCTACCATATAATGCCTCAAAAGGCGCAGCCTTTATGCTGGTGTGGTAGCTATTATTGTAGGAGAATTCGATCAGGGGTAGGTTTTTATCCCAATTACCACCTAGATCGATCGCACATGCACGAAGCATGTCTTCTAGCGTTTGGATAGTACGCTCACTTTGACCGTCCGTCTGGGGATGGTAAGCCGTACTAAAGTTTAAACGCGTGCCCAAAGATTGCTGGAAACTCTTCCAGAAGTGAGATGTGTATCTAGTATCCCTGTCGGAGATAATAGACACCGGTATGCCGTGTAAGGCTACAATCTTATCAACATATAGTTGGGCTAACATATCGGAGCTATACGTCTCCTTGATGGGTAGAAAATGAGCTGATTTAGTCAGCCTATCGACTATGACCCATATTGTATCGTTTCCTTTCCTGGTTTTGGGTAACTTGGTTATGAAGTCCATAGTTACACATTCCCACTTCCACTCGGGAAGTTCAGGCTGTTGTAGCAAGCCAGACGGCTTTTGGTGCTCGGCTTTGACTTGAGCACAAGTCAAGCACTTTGCTACATGGGCGGCTACAGACTTTTTCAAGCCTATCCACCAATAATTTGCCTTTAAGTCTTGGTACATCTTATCAGCACCAGGATGGACTGAGTATTTGGAACTATGGGCTTCCTGGAGAACAACATCACGTAGTCCTCCGTAAACTGGAACCCATATACGTCCATTCAGTCTTAGGATTCCATCCTTGCTAAGAGTCAACTGCTCCTCAGTTACTCCCAGCTTTTCATTTGGATAATTAGCTTCCAACACAGCCTCTCGCTGTGCAGCCAAAATCCTTTCAATCAAATTATTTTTAACTTCAATGCTCTTGGCATTGATTCGAATGGGTTTTACCCTTTCTTTCCTGCTCAATGCATCGGCGACTACATTCGCTTTACCGGGATGGTACCTGATTTCACAGTCATAATCATTCAGGGTTTCCATCCAACGGCGTTGTCTCATGTTCAACTCCTTCTGGTTGAACAGGTGCTGAAGGCTTTTGTGATCTGAATAAATCACAAATTTAATACCATAAAGGTAGTGCCTCCACAACTTAAGTGCAAATACAACGGCACCCAACTCCAAATCATGGGTGGTGTAATTCTTTTCGTGCACCTTTAATTGCCTTGAAGCATAGGCAATCACCTTGCCCTTCTGCATAAGCACACACCCCATGCCTGTATGTGATGCATCGCAGTAAACTACGAATTCATCTGTACCCTCAGGTAATGTCAACACAGGTGCGTTGCTTAGCTTTTGCTTCAGTATTTCGAAGGACTCTTGCTGCTTCGGGCCCCAAATGTACTTTTCTTTCTTCTTGGTCAAGGAAGTCAAGGGCGCAGCAATCCTTGAAAATTTTTCAATAAATCTCCGGTAATATCCTGCTAATCCCAGGAAACTACGGATTTCGGTAGGTGTCTTTGGCTCTTGCCAGTTCATGACTGCCTCCACCTTAGCGGGATCCACTTGGATACCACGCTTACTCACAACGTGTCCTAAAAACTGGACCTCTCGTAGCCAGAATTCACATTTCGAGAATTTGGCGTAGAGTTTCTCACGCTGTAGTAATTTGAGAATGCAACGGAGGTGCTTCTCGTGGTCAGCTTGATTCTTGGAATAGATAAGGATATCGTCAATGAAGACTATGACGAATTTGTCCAAGTACGGCTTGCAAACGCGATTCATGAGATCCATGAACGCAGCCGGTGCATTTGTGAGCCCAAAAGGCATCACTAGGAACTCGTAATGACCATAGCGAGTCCTAAATGCAGTCTTGTGTACATCTTCATCTCTGACCCTTAGTTGATGATAACCCGACCTTAAGTCGATCTTGGAGAAGTAGCTTGCTCCTTGCAGCTGATCGAATAGATCATCGATCCTTGGTAAAGGATATCTATTCTTTATGGTAACTTTATTCAGTTCTCTATAGTCGATGCACAACCGCATTGATCCGTCCTTCTTCTTTACAAATAGGACAGGAGCTCCCCAGGGAGATGAACTAGGTCTGATAAAACCTTTCGCCAGCAGTTCATCCAACTGGGTCCTCAGTTCTTTCATTTCCGTTGGCGCTAATCTGTAAGGTGCTCTTGCTATCGGAGCTGCTCCAGGAATGATGTCAATTCTGAACTCCACTTGTCTATCTGGTGGCAAACCAGGTAGTTCTTCAGGAAAAACCTCGGGGTATTCAGAAATGACAGGAAGATCCTCGATCTTTGGCTTTGGTTCTTCTATTATCACCTGAGCCATGTAAATTACACAGCCTCTGTTCAAACACCTTGAAGCTTTCAACATAGATACGTCTTCGGGCAATCCGTAATGCGTATCCCCTCGAATGGTAAGAGATTCACCACTCGGAGTCTTTAAAACTATTTGCCTTTTACCGCAAATGATTTGGGCCTGGTTATGGGATAACCAGTCCATGCCTAGCACGATGTCAAAACCCGCAAGTTTGAAAGGAAGTAGAGATAAAGGAAAAGAATGGTTCCTAATGGATATTTCACATCCTTCTAGAACGGTAGAGACGGTTTCTATCGTGCCGTCTGCCAACTCTACTTCGTAATTTACGTCTAGGGTTTTGATTGGCATATTTAGTAGTTGGCAAAATTTCTGGTCTACAAAGGACTTGTCAGCGCCAGAATCGAACAGTACTCTTGCAAATATATTATTTACGAGAAAAGTACCTGTAAGCACATTGTCGTCCTTGACCGCTTCCTTTGCATCCAAGCGAAAAACTCTCGCATTTGTCTTCTTAGTCTCTTCTGCCTTCTTGGCATACTTCGGGCAATTACTCTTTATGTGCCCCTTTTCATTGCAATTAAAGCAGGTTGCATCCTTTATCTTTTTGCACTCCACTGTCTTATGATCCTTGGACTTGCATAGCCCACAGGGTGGAGTCCTTTGTTGCGACTGTGAACCAGACGCAAACCTACACTTCCCGGAGTGAGGTTTCTTGCAGACCTTGCAGTAAGGTCTTCCATCAGCTTGCCCCTCCTTCCTTGCCTCCGACCCTTTCTTGCCCTCACCGTTTCCACGGTGCTTTTTACCGGACTTTCGTGAGGTATCATCCTCACGCTTTCGCTTCTCAGCCTCCTTGCTCCTTTGTGCCCTCAGACGGACAGCATCAAGTGTAAGAGACAAGGAGAGGTCAGTAACTGACCTGAAGGTCGTTGGCCTAGAGGCCTTTACGCTGGCCTTGATCGCCGGCTCTAAGCCCCCAATGAATCGGGCAATTCTTCTTGGTTCTGGTGTCACAAGATATGGCACCAGGCGTGACATAGTGTTAAAGCTTGTCAGATAAGCTTGACAATCCAGGTTTGTCATCACTAGTGAGACAAAATCAGCCTCAATCTTCTCAACCTCGTGCTGAGGGCAGTAGTTTTCTTTTATGAGGGTAATAAACTCCCCCCATGACATTTTGTACAAGGCAGACTTACCTGAAGCCTGCACCAGAGCTCTCCACCATGCCAGGGCCTCGCCCTTGAATGACTGGGACACAAACTTAACCACGTCCCTCTCAGCGCACCCGCTGATGTCCACAATCGTGTCCATCTCGTCCAGCCAGGTGATACAGTCAACCGCACCTTTCTCCCCTGTAAATTCACGGGGCTTACATGATACAAAGTATTTGTAGGTGCAACCCTTAGCACTGGACGCATCAGTATATTCTCTCTCGCGATGAACGCTGTGCTCAGTAGACGAATGCTTGTCGTCATCTTTCTTGGGTTCAGAGGGTGGTTTGGAGTGTGTCTTTGGTTTAGAGGGTGGTTTTGACACAGATCTGCCTTGAGACTCAGTATGTTGACGATCAATAGCTGCCTGGACAGCATTGTTGATCAGAGCCTTTAGCTGTGCGCCTGTCAAATGTACTGACGCATTGTCATAGTCATCTTCATTCGTGTGGCTGTTCTCTCCATTGGGATCCGCCATTGTAACTTGAATCTGTTACAGAAGATAACAAAATTTTAATTTAGGAGATTATTATAAAATTGTCTTTTATGACAATTTGTCAACCATGGTACAGAGACCATATCTGGTTAACTTATTATTTCATTATATATTAGGATCTGAATATCTCCTATTTCAACTATATAAATAGTATTGGCGGCATAAAGCCTAATCATGATGATGTTTTATAATGTTAGCCGAGATTTCAGAGAATCAAAGGCATAGAGAGTTGAACCGTAGTTCTTTTATCTCTTTCTGACAGAGAGTCATAGACTACTACTGCCTTTTGTCTTATAAGACAATTATTATGGCCCATAGGCACTACACCTCTAATGGATGTCTTAATATGGTTGGCCCGTAGGCACTACATCACTAATGGATGTTCTGATAATTCTGGCCCGTAGGCACTGCATCACTAATGGATGTTTTTATAATATTGGCCCGTAGGCACTGCATCGCTAATGGATGTCTTTATAATACTGGCCCGTAGGCATTGCATCACTAAATGGATGTCTTTATAATACTGATCACCTTCATTGGTGATTTAACCCACGATCTATATATCATTTAGTTGGGTTTTGAAATCCTCAAAGGATTGTTGTATAAGAATGACGTGCGTGATTATAACGAATCACATCTGCCATGAATGTTAACATGAGTACAGAGGTTAACAGGGAATCAGAATCTTTTCAGCTAGGTCGTACCATCTTGACTGATCTTAAAAGACCCCAAGCTAGGTTTCACCCCCTTAAGATTCTTTATTAGGCAGATCAATATAAAAGGAATGGTTTTGATTTACTTTTATATATTAAAACAAAACTCATAACATACATTCCGAAATTTCAAATACAATTACATATTGCCCTAAACGGGTCTTTCAAATAGTACATACCTCCAGAGAGGTTTAAAATAAGTGACAAGTCCACGCAGGGACTAATATAAGATAGGTGTCCATGCAAGGACTAAAGATAAGTCCACGTAGGGACTGAAATACGATAAGTTTGTCCACGCAGGGACTTATTTCAAAGTAGAAATTACAGTAGTACTACTATTAAGGGCTAGTGGTCACGTTTCTTCTTTTTGCCCTTTAGTAGACTCGCCAAGCCCTTGAGAAATCCTCGGTGGCTTTTCTTTTCTTCCTCGAACTCTCTCTCCACACGATCTAGTCGATGGAGTATTTCTTCCTGTTCAGGAGGAGAGAATCGTGGTTGTGGCGCTTGATGCGGAACTGGAGGTCTGGGAGGTATTGGATACCCATGAGCTGAGTAGTCCGGTGGTCCCATGTTTCCATGTGCTCCGTCAGGGTAGCGCGCATTATATCTTGCCGACACCACATATGGGTCGCGCTCATAGCCATAGTTGTATTGAGGTTGTGATGGTTCAAACGGGTTGTAAGCCGTTGGACCTGTGTAAGCTGGTATGGGTTGGTCATACCCAAATGGTGGCGAATTTCGTGCAGTAGGTGCGGAGTTCGCCTCCTGTATAGGACTTGAAGGTCCTTCTTCATGTAGTGGCGGATAGTGGCTACTACTTGAATGTCGAGGAGTGCTGAAGTGGTTACCCCCTCCTCCTCGTGTAGACATACGAGCATTGGTCCTCCTACGCCTCGGCGGATCAGGTATTACTGGTTGTGCCGGTGGCGGAGGTGGTGGCGTAACTGCCTCAAAGCGTGAATCCTCAGAGGGATCCTGTGGATGTCTCGGTTGTTGTGTCAGATGAGATGGTGTGTTGTACCCACATAAATACCAACTCATAACCACTTTTGATTCGTCATAAGACTGAACCATTTGACATAGCTTTCTGTTGACTTTTTAACCGCACGTTTGACTCGACATTTGACATAGTTAGAGTGGTGATCAGGGGGAACCATTTTAGAGGTTTAATACCCACATAAATACCAACTCATAACCACTTTTGATTCGTCATAAGACTGAACCATTTGCAAGATATTGTAATGACAACCGTTAGTTACGACGGTTGCGTTTATGAGCTATAACTATGGAAAAGTGAAACCAAAATGGTTATCAACGACTTACAGAAGTTGCTTCTTGATTATAGAGCAGAAGAGAAGGCTTGGGAGCACTTAGAATGATCAGTAGTTGTGTGTTTTGATTGTGTGAATGGTTATGCACACAAAGGTGCTATTTATAGCCAAAAACAAGCTCCTATGATCATTACAACTACCACAACAGGTCAGGGGTGATGGGTAGATGTCCCCTAAGTGTTATGGGTCAAATGTAGGGTGCCCATGCTCCATTAAATGGTGTTTGATCGTCCAAAGGTTCCAAAAGCCAAGTAGTTACAAAGTTTCTGCATCTGGGCACTTTACGCGGCCCGCATGGGAGTTCCCATGCTTTTTAATGCGGGTCGCCTAAAGGTTAAGAAATCAGGCGAATTAGTGAGGAGGCTCGCGGCCCGCCTCGACTTATGTCTAAACCTTACGCGGGTCGCGTGAGGTTATATTTTCTGAATTTTTCAAATCTTTTATAATGATTACAGAATCGGGCCATTAATAACGAAATCTTTCGTAATGATTCACCTGACCTTTCGGTTCTGAAGGGGTAACTTTGCGGTTTGGCCCTCGGTTATTTACCGATAGGGGCCTCGTGTTAATTACCCGCATTATTAAGTCCCCGGTTTATTTATTAATTATATTGGAAAGCCTTAACTTTCACTGTTGACGCTTTTAACCCTTCTTCTACGAATTCGATCGTAACTTTCTCGTTTCATATCGAAACTTCGCGAAATTCATATATATTATTTTAGTGAGGGTATAATACCGTTACAAAGTCTTTGGAACGTTAAAGGGTCACTCAGAGGTATTATTAAACATGTTGACACAGTTAACCCCTGTAGTTTGTAATCTCTCACTTTCTTCCGCGTTTTATTTTTGTACGATCTGTAATTTATTCGATTGAAGGTTTAAGCATTATTTAGGGATACTATACAGTATATTTACCCTTGTTGACATTTATAACCCTCGAATTTACATACTTTCAAGGTTTGTCAAAATTAGTCCTTTATTTATTATAGATGCCACGTGTAAACAAATGACACGTGTTAACACATCATTGGACACAAAAATTCGAGGTGTTACATCCTCACCCCCTTAAAATAAATCTCGACCCGAGATTTACTCAAATAAATAAGGGTATTTTTCTTTCATTGTAGCTTCGACTTCCCACGTATATTCAGGACCTCTACGATCATCCCATTTGACTTTAACAATCGGTACGTGCTTTCTGCGAAGCTTCTTCACCTGTCGATCTTCAATCGACAAAGGTTTTTCTATGAATTTTAAGCTCTCATCTATATGCACATCTGTGTGTGGAATCACCAACGATTCGTCGGCGAAGCACTTTTTGAGATTGCAGATGTGGAACACATTGTGAATTCCATTGAGCTCTTCAGGCAAGTTCAGTTTATAGGCAACTGATCCGACTCGTTCAATGACCTCAAAAGGCCCTATGTATCTCGGACTCAGTTTGCCTTTCTTGCCGAAACGCATCACCCCCTTCCAGGGTGACACCTTAAGTAATACTTTTTCACCCACTTCGAAGTGAAAATCCTTACGCTTTGGATCAGCGTAGCTCTTCTGCCTATCGCGGGCAGCCTTGAGACGTTCCCGGATCTGGACAATCTTGTCCGTCGTCTGGAAAACAATCTCTGGTCCCGATAATTGGACCTCTCCTACTTCCGCCCAACAAACAGGCGATCTGCATTTCCTACCATATAATGCCTCAAAAGGCGCAGCCTTTATGCTGGTGTGGTAGCTATTATTGTAGGAGAATTCGATCAGGGGTAGGTTTTTATCCCAATTACCACCTAGATCGATCGCACATGCACGAAGCATGTCTTCTAGCGTTTGGATAGTACGCTCACTTTGACCGTCCGTCTGGGGATGGTAAGCCGTACTAAAGTTTAAACGCGTGCCCAAAGATTGCTGGAAACTCTTCCAGAAGTGAGATGTGTATCTAGTATCCCTGTCGGAGATAATAGACACCGGTATGCCGTGTAAGGCTACAATCTTATCAACATATAGTTGGGCTAACATATCGGAGCTATACGTCTCCTTGATGGGTAGAAAATGAGCTGATTTAGTCAGCCTATCGACTATGACCCATATTGTATCGTTTCCTTTCCTGGTTTTGGGTAACTTGGTTATGAAGTCCATAGTTACACATTCCCACTTCCACTCGGGAAGTTCAGGCTGTTGTAGCAAGCCAGACGGCTTTTGGTGCTCGGCTTTGACTTGAGCACAAGTCAAGCACTTTGCTACATGGGCGGCTACAGACTTTTTCAAGCCTATCCACCAATAATTTGCCTTTAAGTCTTGGTACATCTTATCAGCACCAGGATGGACTGAGTATTTGGAACTATGGGCTTCCTGGAGAACAACATCACGTAGTCCTCCGTAAACTGGAACCCATATACGTCCATTCAGTCTTAGGATTCCATCCTTGCTAAGAGTCAACTGCTCCTCAGTTACTCCCAGCTTTTCATTTGGATAATTAGCTTCCAACACAGCCTCTCGCTGTGCAGCCAAAATCCTTTCAATCAAATTATTTTTAACTTCAATGCTCTTGGCATTGATTCGAATGGGTTTTACCCTTTCTTTCCTGCTCAATGCATCGGCGACTACATTCGCTTTACCGGGATGGTACCTGATTTCACAGTCATAATCATTCAGGGTTTCCATCCAACGGCGTTGTCTCATGTTCAACTCCTTCTGGTTGAACAGGTGCTGAAGGCTTTTGTGATCTGAATAAATCACAAATTTAATACCATAAAGGTAGTGCCTCCACAACTTAAGTGCAAATACAACGGCACCCAACTCCAAATCATGGGTGGTGTAATTCTTTTCGTGCACCTTTAATTGCCTTGAAGCATAGGCAATCACCTTGCCCTTCTGCATAAGCACACACCCCATGCCTGTATGTGATGCATCGCAGTAAACTACGAATTCATCTGTACCCTCAGGTAATGTCAACACAGGTGCGTTGCTTAGCTTTTGCTTCAGTATTTCGAAGGACTCTTGCTGCTTCGGGCCCCAAATGTACTTTTCTTTCTTCTTGGTCAAGGAAGTCAAGGGCGCAGCAATCCTTGAAAATTTTTCAATAAATCTCCGGTAATATCCTGCTAATCCCAGGAAACTACGGATTTCGGTAGGTGTCTTTGGCTCTTGCCAGTTCATGACTGCCTCCACCTTAGCGGGATCCACTTGGATACCACGCTTACTCACAACGTGTCCTAAAAACTGGACCTCTCGTAGCCAGAATTCACATTTCGAGAATTTGGCGTAGAGTTTCTCACGCTGTAGTAATTTGAGAATGCAACGGAGGTGCTTCTCGTGGTCAGCTTGATTCTTGGAATAGATAAGGATATCGTCAATGAAGACTATGACGAATTTGTCCAAGTACGGCTTGCAAACGCGATTCATGAGATCCATGAACGCAGCCGGTGCATTTGTGAGCCCAAAAGGCATCACTAGGAACTCGTAATGACCATAGCGAGTCCTAAATGCAGTCTTGTGTACATCTTCATCTCTGACCCTTAGTTGATGATAACCCGACCTTAAGTCGATCTTGGAGAAGTAGCTTGCTCCTTGCAGCTGATCGAATAGATCATCGATCCTTGGTAAAGGATATCTATTCTTTATGGTAACTTTATTCAGTTCTCTATAGTCGATGCACAACCGCATTGATCCGTCCTTCTTCTTTACAAATAGGACAGGAGCTCCCCAGGGAGATGAACTAGGTCTGATAAAACCTTTCGCCAGCAGTTCATCCAACTGGGTCCTCAGTTCTTTCATTTCCGTTGGCGCTAATCTGTAAGGTGCTCTTGCTATCGGAGCTGCTCCAGGAATGATGTCAATTCTGAACTCCACTTGTCTATCTGGTGGCAAACCAGGTAGTTCTTCAGGAAAAACCTCGGGGTATTCAGAAATGACAGGAAGATCCTCGATCTTTGGCTTTGGTTCTTCTATTATCACCTGAGCCATGTAAATTACACAGCCTCTGTTCAAACACCTTGAAGCTTTCAACATAGATACGTCTTCGGGCAATCCGTAATGCGTATCCCCTCGAATGGTAAGAGATTCACCACTCGGAGTCTTTAAAACTATTTGCCTTTTACCGCAAATGATTTGGGCCTGGTTATGGGATAACCAGTCCATGCCTAGCACGATGTCAAAACCCGCAAGTTTGAAAGGAAGTAGAGATAAAGGAAAAGAATGGTTCCTAATGGATATTTCACATCCTTCTAGAACGGTAGAGACGGTTTCTATCGTGCCGTCTGCCAACTCTACTTCGTAATTTACGTCTAGGGTTTTGATTGGCATATTTAGTAGTTGGCAAAATTTCTGGTCTACAAAGGACTTGTCAGCGCCAGAATCGAACAGTACTCTTGCAAATATATTATTTACGAGAAAAGTACCTGTAAGCACATTGTCGTCCTTGACCGCTTCCTTTGCATCCAAGCGAAAAACTCTCGCATTTGTCTTCTTAGTCTCTTCTGCCTTCTTGGCATACTTCGGGCAATTACTCTTTATGTGCCCCTTTTCATTGCAATTAAAGCAGGTTGCATCCTTTATCTTTTTGCACTCCACTGTCTTATGATCCTTGGACTTGCATAGCCCACAGGGTGGAGTCCTTTGTTGCGACTGTGAACCAGACGCAAACCTACACTTCCCGGAGTGAGGTTTCTTGCAGACCTTGCAGTAAGGTCTTCCATCAGCTTGCCCCTCCTTCCTTGCCTCCGACCCTTTCTTGCCCTCACCGTTTCCACGGTGCTTTTTACCGGACTTTCGTGAGGTATCATCCTCACGCTTTCGCTTCTCAGCCTCCTTGCTCCTTTGTGCCCTCAGACGGACAGCATCAAGTGTAAGAGACAAGGAGAGGTCAGTAACTGACCTGAAGGTCGTTGGCCTAGAGGCCTTTACGCTGGCCTTGATCGCCGGCTCTAAGCCCCCAATGAATCGGGCAATTCTTCTTGGTTCTGGTGTCACAAGATATGGCACCAGGCGTGACATAGTGTTAAAGCTTGTCAGATAAGCTTGACAATCCAGGTTTGTCATCACTAGTGAGACAAAATCAGCCTCAATCTTCTCAACCTCGTGCTGAGGGCAGTAGTTTTCTTTTATGAGGGTAATAAACTCCCCCCATGACATTTTGTACAAGGCAGACTTACCTGAAGCCTGCACCAGAGCTCTCCACCATGCCAGGGCCTCGCCCTTGAATGACTGGGACACAAACTTAACCACGTCCCTCTCAGCGCACCCGCTGATGTCCACAATCGTGTCCATCTCGTCCAGCCAGGTGATACAGTCAACCGCACCTTTCTCCCCTGTAAATTCACGGGGCTTACATGATACAAAGTATTTGTAGGTGCAACCCTTAGCACTGGACGCATCAGTATATTCTCTCTCGCGATGAACGCTGTGCTCAGTAGACGAATGCTTGTCGTCATCTTTCTTGGGTTCAGAGGGTGGTTTGGAGTGTGTCTTTGGTTTAGAGGGTGGTTTTGACACAGATCTGCCTTGAGACTCAGTATGTTGACGATCAATAGCTGCCTGGACAGCATTGTTGATCAGAGCCTTTAGCTGTGCGCCTGTCAAATGTACTGACGCATTGTCATAGTCATCTTCATTCGTGTGGCTGTTCTCTCCATTGGGATCCGCCATTGTAACTTGAATCTGTTACAGAAGATAACAAAATTTTAATTTAGGAGATTATTATAAAATTGTCTTTTATGACAATTTGTCAACCATGGTACAGAGACCATATCTGGTTAACTTATTATTTCATTATATATTAGGATCTGAATATCTCCTATTTCAACTATATAAATAGTATTGGCGGCATAAAGCCTAATCATGATGATGTTTTATAATGTTAGCCGAGATTTCAGAGAATCAAAGGCATAGAGAGTTGAACCGTAGTTCTTTTATCTCTTTCTGACAGAGAGTCATAGACTACTACTGCCTTTTGTCTTATAAGACAATTATTATGGCCCATAGGCACTACACCTCTAATGGATGTCTTAATATGGTTGGCCCGTAGGCACTACATCACTAATGGATGTTCTGATAATTCTGGCCCGTAGGCACTGCATCACTAATGGATGTTTTTATAATATTGGCCCGTAGGCACTGCATCGCTAATGGATGTCTTTATAATACTGGCCCGTAGGCATTGCATCACTAAATGGATGTCTTTATAATACTGATCACCTTCATTGGTGATTTAACCCACGATCTATATATCATTTAGTTGGGTTTTGAAATCCTCAAAGGATTGTTGTATAAGAATGACGTGCGTGATTATAACGAATCACATCTGCCATGAATGTTAACATGAGTACAGAGGTTAACAGGGAATCAGAATCTTTTCAGCTAGGTCGTACCATCTTGACTGATCTTAAAAGACCCCAAGCTAGGTTTCACCCCCTTAAGATTCTTTATTAGGCAGATCAATATAAAAGGAATGGTTTTGATTTACTTTTATATATTAAAACAAAACTCATAACATACATTCCGAAATTTCAAATACAATTACATATTGCCCTAAACGGGTCTTTCAAATAGTACATACCTCCAGAGAGGTTTAAAATAAGTGACAAGTCCACGCAGGGACTAATATAAGATAGGTGTCCATGCAAGGACTAAAGATAAGTCCACGTAGGGACTGAAATACGATAAGTTTGTCCACGCAGGGACTTATTTCAAAGTAGAAATTACAGTAGTACTACTATTAAGGGCTAGTGGTCACGTTTCTTCTTTTTGCCCTTTAGTAGACTCGCCAAGCCCTTGAGAAATCCTCGGTGGCTTTTCTTTTCTTCCTCGAACTCTCTCTCCACACGATCTAGTCGATGGAGTATTTCTTCCTGTTCAGGAGGAGAGAATCGTGGTTGTGGCGCTTGATGCGGAACTGGAGGTCTGGGAGGTATTGGATACCCATGAGCTGAGTAGTCCGGTGGTCCCATGTTTCCATGTGCTCCGTCAGGGTAGCGCGCATTATATCTTGCCGACACCACATATGGGTCGCGCTCATAGCCATAGTTGTATTGAGGTTGTGATGGTTCAAACGGGTTGTAAGCCGTTGGACCTGTGTAAGCTGGTATGGGTTGGTCATACCCAAATGGTGGCGAATTTCGTGCAGTAGGTGCGGAGTTCGCCTCCTGTATAGGACTTGAAGGTCCTTCTTCATGTAGTGGCGGATAGTGGCTACTACTTGAATGTCGAGGAGTGCTGAAGTGGTTACCCCCTCCTCCTCGTGTAGACATACGAGCATTGGTCCTCCTACGCCTCGGCGGATCAGGTATTACTGGTTGTGCCGGTGGCGGAGGTGGTGGCGTAACTGCCTCAAAGCGTGAATCCTCAGAGGGATCCTGTGGATGTCTCGGTTGTTGTGTCAGATGAGATGGTGTGTTGTACCCACATAAATACCAACTCATAACCACTTTTGATTCGTCATAAGACTGAACCATTTGACATAGCTTTCTGTTGACTTTTTAACCGCACGTTTGACTCGACATTTGACATAGTTAGAGTGGTGATCAGGGGGAACCATTTTAGAGGTTTAATACCCACATAAATACCAACTCATAACCACTTTTGATTCGTCATAAGACTGAACCATTTGCAAGATATTGTAATGACAACCGTTAGTTACGACGGTTGCGTTAGATGGGCGTTATGCTAATTGCGCCGTTAATTACAAAACTTTCTTAAAAGTGCGCCTTTTAGCATAACTCTCATTCTAGGCCTCGGATTGACGTGAAACTTCAGGGACATGCTTATAATTTAACAAGCAAGGTTTTGGTCCGTTCACGTGTTCGAAATACTCGTTTTAATTTTTAAAAGGCCGTTACGGTCAACTTTTAGGCGAATGACGGAAATGCGCTAAAGACTCGGATAACTCATGAACCGACCACAGAGGCTTATACCAACATGTGACCTGGTCCTAAGAGAGTCCTAAGGTATATTTATACCTCACTAAAACGGGTCAGAACTGAAGTCAAAGCAAAAGTCAACTTTTGTGACTTTCGGCTCCGAACCGGTTCTATATAGCAAATGATCGATTCAAACGAGCGCAAACATGTTTATATACTTATTATCATGTTTTATGACTATCAAAACAGGTTCCATAACATATATATTACAGATTATGCATAAATCGCTAAAATAGCTTTCTGTTGACTTTTTAACCGCACGTTTGACTCGACATTTGACATAGTTAGAGTGGTGATCAGGGGGAACCATTTTAGAGGTTTAATACCCACATAAATACCAACTCATAACCACTTTTGATTCGTCATAAGACTGAACCATTTGCAAGATATTGTAATGACAACCGTTAGTTACGACGGTTGCGTTTATGAGCTATAACTATGGAAAAGTGAAACCAAAATGGTTATCAACGACTTACAGAAGTTGCTTCTTGATTATAGAGCAGAAGAGAAGGCTTGGGAGCACTTAGAATGATCAGTAGTTGTGTGTTTTGATTGTGTGAATGGTTATGCACACAAAGGTGCTATTTATAGCCAAAAACAAGCTCCTATGATCATTACAACTACCACAACAGGTCAGGGGTGATGGGTAGATGTCCCCTAAGTGTTATGGGTCAAATGTAGGGTGCCCATGCTCCATTAAGTGGTGTTTGATCGTCCAAAGGTTCCAAAAGCCAAGTAGTTACAAAGTTTCTGCATCTGGGCACTTTACGCGGCCCGCATGGGAGTTCCCATGCTTTTTAATGCGGGTCGCCTAAAGGTTAAGAAATCAGGCGAATTAGTGAGGAGGCTCGCGGCCCGCCTCGACTTATGTCTAAACCTTACGCGGGTCGCGTGAGGTTATATTTTCTGAATTTTTCAAATCTTTTATAATGATTACAGAATCGGGCCATTAATAACGAAATCTTTCGTAATGATTCACCTGACCTTTCGGTTCTGAAGGGGTAACTTTGCGGTTTGGCCCTCGGTTATTTACCGATAGGGGCCTCGTGTTAATTACCCGCATTATTAAGTCCCCGGTTTATTTATTAATTATATTGGAAAGCCTTAACTTTCACTGTTGACGCTTTTAACCCTTCTTCTACGAATTCGATCGTAACTTTCTCGTTTCATATCGAAACTTCGCGAAATTCATATATATTATTTTAGTGAGGGTATAATACCGTTACAAAGTCTTTGGAACGTTAAAGGGTCACTCAGAGGTATTATTAAACATGTTGACACAGTTAACCCCTGTAGTTTGTAATCTCTCACTTTCTTCCGCGTTTTATTTTTGTACGATCTGTAATTTATTCGATTGAAGGTTTAAGCATTATTTAGGGATACTATACAGTATATTTACCCTTGTTGACATTTATAACCCTCGAATTTACATACTTTCAAGGTTTGTCAAAATTAGTCCTTTATTTATTATAGATGCCACGTGTAAACAAATGACACGTGTTAACACATCATTGGACACAAAAATTCGAGGTGTTACATCCTCACCCCCTTAAAATAAATCTCGACCCGAGATTTACTCAAATAAATAAGGGTATTTTTCTTTCATTGTAGCTTCGACTTCCCACGTATATTCAGGACCTCTACGATCATCCCATTTGACTTTAACAATCGGTACGTGCTTTCTGCGAAGCTTCTTCACCTGTCGATCTTCAATCGACAAAGGTTTTTCTATGAATTTTAAGCTCTCATCTATATGCACATCTGTGTGTGGAATCACCAACGATTCGTCGGCGAAGCACTTTTTGAGATTGCAGATGTGGAACACATTGTGAATTCCATTGAGCTCTTCAGGCAAGTTCAGTTTATAGGCAACTGATCCGACTCGTTCAATGACCTCAAAAGGCCCTATGTATCTCGGACTCAGTTTGCCTTTCTTGCCGAAACGCATCACCCCCTTCCAGGGTGACACCTTAAGTAATACTTTTTCACCCACTTCGAAGTGAAAATCCTTACGCTTTGGATCAGCGTAGCTCTTCTGCCTATCGCGGGCAGCCTTGAGACGTTCCCGGATCTGGACAATCTTGTCCGTCGTCTGGAAAACAATCTCTGGTCCCGATAATTGGACCTCTCCTACTTCCGCCCAACAAACAGGCGATCTGCATTTCCTACCATATAATGCCTCAAAAGGCGCAGCCTTTATGCTGGTGTGGTAGCTATTATTGTAGGAGAATTCGATCAGGGGTAGGTTTTTATCCCAATTACCACCTAGATCGATCGCACATGCACGAAGCATGTCTTCTAGCGTTTGGATAGTACGCTCACTTTGACCGTCCGTCTGGGGATGGTAAGCCGTACTAAAGTTTAAACGCGTGCCCAAAGATTGCTGGAAACTCTTCCAGAAGTGAGATGTGTATCTAGTATCCCTGTCGGAGATAATAGACACCGGTATGCCGTGTAAGGCTACAATCTTATCAACATATAGTTGGGCTAACATATCGGAGCTATACGTCTCCTTGATGGGTAGAAAATGAGCTGATTTAGTCAGCCTATCGACTATGACCCATATTGTATCGTTTCCTTTCCTGGTTTTGGGTAACTTGGTTATGAAGTCCATAGTTACACATTCCCACTTCCACTCGGGAAGTTCAGGCTGTTGTAGCAAGCCAGACGGCTTTTGGTGCTCGGCTTTGACTTGAGCACAAGTCAAGCACTTTGCTACATGGGCGGCTACAGACTTTTTCAAGCCTATCCACCAATAATTTGCCTTTAAGTCTTGGTACATCTTATCAGCACCAGGATGGACTGAGTATTTGGAACTATGGGCTTCCTGGAGAACAACATCACGTAGTCCTCCGTAAACTGGAACCCATATACGTCCATTCAGTCTTAGGATTCCATCCTTGCTAAGAGTCAACTGCTCCTCAGTTACTCCCAGCTTTTCATTTGGATAATTAGCTTCCAACACAGCCTCTCGCTGTGCAGCCAAAATCCTTTCAATCAAATTATTTTTAACTTCAATGCTCTTGGCATTGATTCGAATGGGTTTTACCCTTTCTTTCCTGCTCAATGCATCGGCGACTACATTCGCTTTACCGGGATGGTACCTGATTTCACAGTCATAATCATTCAGGGTTTCCATCCAACGGCGTTGTCTCATGTTCAACTCCTTCTGGTTGAACAGGTGCTGAAGGCTTTTGTGATCTGAATAAATCACAAATTTAATACCATAAAGGTAGTGCCTCCACAACTTAAGTGCAAATACAACGGCACCCAACTCCAAATCATGGGTGGTGTAATTCTTTTCGTGCACCTTTAATTGCCTTGAAGCATAGGCAATCACCTTGCCCTTCTGCATAAGCACACACCCCATGCCTGTATGTGATGCATCGCAGTAAACTACGAATTCATCTGTACCCTCAGGTAATGTCAACACAGGTGCGTTGCTTAGCTTTTGCTTCAGTATTTCGAAGGACTCTTGCTGCTTCGGGCCCCAAATGTACTTTTCTTTCTTCTTGGTCAAGGAAGTCAAGGGCGCAGCAATCCTTGAAAATTTTTCAATAAATCTCCGGTAATATCCTGCTAATCCCAGGAAACTACGGATTTCGGTAGGTGTCTTTGGCTCTTGCCAGTTCATGACTGCCTCCACCTTAGCGGGATCCACTTGGATACCACGCTTACTCACAACGTGTCCTAAAAACTGGACCTCTCGTAGCCAGAATTCACATTTCGAGAATTTGGCGTAGAGTTTCTCACGCTGTAGTAATTTGAGAATGCAACGGAGGTGCTTCTCGTGGTCAGCTTGATTCTTGGAATAGATAAGGATATCGTCAATGAAGACTATGACGAATTTGTCCAAGTACGGCTTGCAAACGCGATTCATGAGATCCATGAACGCAGCCGGTGCATTTGTGAGCCCAAAAGGCATCACTAGGAACTCGTAATGACCATAGCGAGTCCTAAATGCAGTCTTGTGTACATCTTCATCTCTGACCCTTAGTTGATGATAACCCGACCTTAAGTCGATCTTGGAGAAGTAGCTTGCTCCTTGCAGCTGATCGAATAGATCATCGATCCTTGGTAAAGGATATCTATTCTTTATGGTAACTTTATTCAGTTCTCTATAGTCGATGCACAACCGCATTGATCCGTCCTTCTTCTTTACAAATAGGACAGGAGCTCCCCAGGGAGATGAACTAGGTCTGATAAAACCTTTCGCCAGCAGTTCATCCAACTGGGTCCTCAGTTCTTTCATTTCCGTTGGCGCTAATCTGTAAGGTGCTCTTGCTATCGGAGCTGCTCCAGGAATGATGTCAATTCTGAACTCCACTTGTCTATCTGGTGGCAAACCAGGTAGTTCTTCAGGAAAAACCTCGGGGTATTCAGAAATGACAGGAAGATCCTCGATCTTTGGCTTTGGTTCTTCTATTATCACCTGAGCCATGTAAATTACACAGCCTCTGTTCAAACACCTTGAAGCTTTCAACATAGATACGTCTTCGGGCAATCCGTAATGCGTATCCCCTCGAATGGTAAGAGATTCACCACTCGGAGTCTTTAAAACTATTTGCCTTTTACCGCAAATGATTTGGGCCTGGTTATGGGATAACCAGTCCATGCCTAGCACGATGTCAAAACCCGCAAGTTTGAAAGGAAGTAGAGATAAAGGAAAAGAATGGTTCCTAATGGATATTTCACATCCTTCTAGAACGGTAGAGACGGTTTCTATCGTGCCGTCTGCCAACTCTACTTCGTAATTTACGTCTAGGGTTTTGATTGGCATATTTAGTAGTTGGCAAAATTTCTGGTCTACAAAGGACTTGTCAGCGCCAGAATCGAACAGTACTCTTGCAAATATATTATTTACGAGAAAAGTACCTGTAAGCACATTGTCGTCCTTGACCGCTTCCTTTGCATCCAAGCGAAAAACTCTCGCATTTGTCTTCTTAGTCTCTTCTGCCTTCTTGGCATACTTCGGGCAATTACTCTTTATGTGCCCCTTTTCATTGCAATTAAAGCAGGTTGCATCCTTTATCTTTTTGCACTCCACTGTCTTATGATCCTTGGACTTGCATAGCCCACAGGGTGGAGTCCTTTGTTGCGACTGTGAACCAGACGCAAACCTACACTTCCCGGAGTGAGGTTTCTTGCAGACCTTGCAGTAAGGTCTTCCATCAGCTTGCCCCTCCTTCCTTGCCTCCGACCCTTTCTTGCCCTCACCGTTTCCACGGTGCTTTTTACCGGACTTTCGTGAGGTATCATCCTCACGCTTTCGCTTCTCAGCCTCCTTGCTCCTTTGTGCCCTCAGACGGACAGCATCAAGTGTAAGAGACAAGGAGAGGTCAGTAACTGACCTGAAGGTCGTTGGCCTAGAGGCCTTTACGCTGGCCTTGATCGCCGGCTCTAAGCCCCCAATGAATCGGGCAATTCTTCTTGGTTCTGGTGTCACAAGATATGGCACCAGGCGTGACATAGTGTTAAAGCTTGTCAGATAAGCTTGACAATCCAGGTTTGTCATCACTAGTGAGACAAAATCAGCCTCAATCTTCTCAACCTCGTGCTGAGGGCAGTAGTTTTCTTTTATGAGGGTAATAAACTCCCCCCATGACATTTTGTACAAGGCAGACTTACCTGAAGCCTGCACCAGAGCTCTCCACCATGCCAGGGCCTCGCCCTTGAATGACTGGGACACAAACTTAACCACGTCCCTCTCAGCGCACCCGCTGATGTCCACAATCGTGTCCATCTCGTCCAGCCAGGTGATACAGTCAACCGCACCTTTCTCCCCTGTAAATTCACGGGGCTTACATGATACAAAGTATTTGTAGGTGCAACCCTTAGCACTGGACGCATCAGTATATTCTCTCTCGCGATGAACGCTGTGCTCAGTAGACGAATGCTTGTCGTCATCTTTCTTGGGTTCAGAGGGTGGTTTGGAGTGTGTCTTTGGTTTAGAGGGTGGTTTTGACACAGATCTGCCTTGAGACTCAGTATGTTGACGATCAATAGCTGCCTGGACAGCATTGTTGATCAGAGCCTTTAGCTGTGCGCCTGTCAAATGTACTGACGCATTGTCATAGTCATCTTCATTCGTGTGGCTGTTCTCTCCATTGGGATCCGCCATTGTAACTTGAATCTGTTACAGAAGATAACAAAATTTTAATTTAGGAGATTATTATAAAATTGTCTTTTATGACAATTTGTCAACCATGGTACAGAGACCATATCTGGTTAACTTATTATTTCATTATATATTAGGATCTGAATATCTCCTATTTCAACTATATAAATAGTATTGGCGGCATAAAGCCTAATCATGATGATGTTTTATAATGTTAGCCGAGATTTCAGAGAATCAAAGGCATAGAGAGTTGAACCGTAGTTCTTTTATCTCTTTCTGACAGAGAGTCATAGACTACTACTGCCTTTTGTCTTATAAGACAATTATTATGGCCCATAGGCACTACACCTCTAATGGATGTCTTAATATGGTTGGCCCGTAGGCACTACATCACTAATGGATGTTCTGATAATTCTGGCCCGTAGGCACTGCATCACTAATGGATGTTTTTATAATATTGGCCCGTAGGCACTGCATCGCTAATGGATGTCTTTATAATACTGGCCCGTAGGCATTGCATCACTAAATGGATGTCTTTATAATACTGATCACCTTCATTGGTGATTTAACCCACGATCTATATATCATTTAGTTGGGTTTTGAAATCCTCAAAGGATTGTTGTATAAGAATGACGTGCGTGATTATAACGAATCACATCTGCCATGAATGTTAACATGAGTACAGAGGTTAACAGGGAATCAGAATCTTTTCAGCTAGGTCGTACCATCTTGACTGATCTTAAAAGACCCCAAGCTAGGTTTCACCCCCTTAAGATTCTTTATTAGGCAGATCAATATAAAAGGAATGGTTTTGATTTACTTTTATATATTAAAACAAAACTCATAACATACATTCCGAAATTTCAAATACAATTACATATTGCCCTAAACGGGTCTTTCAAATAGTACATACCTCCAGAGAGGTTTAAAATAAGTGACAAGTCCACGCAGGGACTAATATAAGATAGGTGTCCATGCAAGGACTAAAGATAAGTCCACGTAGGGACTGAAATACGATAAGTTTGTCCACGCAGGGACTTATTTCAAAGTAGAAATTACAGTAGTACTACTATTAAGGGCTAGTGGTCACGTTTCTTCTTTTTGCCCTTTAGTAGACTCGCCAAGCCCTTGAGAAATCCTCGGTGGCTTTTCTTTTCTTCCTCGAACTCTCTCTCCACACGATCTAGTCGATGGAGTATTTCTTCCTGTTCAGGAGGAGAGAATCGTGGTTGTGGCGCTTGATGCGGAACTGGAGGTCTGGGAGGTATTGGATACCCATGAGCTGAGTAGTCCGGTGGTCCCATGTTTCCATGTGCTCCGTCAGGGTAGCGCGCATTATATCTTGCCGACACCACATATGGGTCGCGCTCATAGCCATAGTTGTATTGAGGTTGTGATGGTTCAAACGGGTTGTAAGCCGTTGGACCTGTGTAAGCTGGTATGGGTTGGTCATACCCAAATGGTGGCGAATTTCGTGCAGTAGGTGCGGAGTTCGCCTCCTGTATAGGACTTGAAGGTCCTTCTTCATGTAGTGGCGGATAGTGGCTACTACTTGAATGTCGAGGAGTGCTGAAGTGGTTACCCCCTCCTCCTCGTGTAGACATACGAGCATTGGTCCTCCTACGCCTCGGCGGATCAGGTATTACTGGTTGTGCCGGTGGCGGAGGTGGTGGCGTAACTGCCTCAAAGCGTGAATCCTCAGAGGGATCCTGTGGATGTCTCGGTTGTTGTGTCAGATGAGATGGTGTGTTGTACCACTCATGTCGGTCAAACAAGGCCATAAAGCTGTCTGGGCCTTGATACTGCGGACCATGATATGAAGATCCATCAGATACTTCTATCGGATGCGTGGGCGTACCACGAGCTGGTTCAGTTGGATCCTCATCTTCCTCCATGGGATCTTCAGAAAAATGGTCTTGTGGCCCTAGTGGAACAAAACCTGAAGGTTCTTGTATGTAGTCAGCCGGATTAAACTGAGCTACGTAGTATGGACTAGGGTCGTCGTAGTTTCGGTGCGATACCGAACGTTGTAGAGGTATGAAGGAAGGTTGTGGGTTGTTGGGATCATTTTCTGAATTCGGTCCAAAGGAGTGCCGGTAGGATGGCGTTGAGCTGTGCGAAGTGGAATGCCTCGCTGGTTCGTAAAGATCTCTTCGTCGTTGTGGCTCTTCGCTTCGTGTCATCGAAGGATGTCTTGTACCAGATGGTCCAGCTTCTTGATCGTGATGTGTCACGATTTCTCCTCGGCCTCTACGTCCCCTTCCTCTTCCTCGGAATATAACGGGTGGCATTTTCCTGCTCCCAAAACTTATTAAAAATCAATCGAAATAAAGACAAAAAGGAGTAATAATCCGAATTTGTCCTAAGTTCTTGTCTAGACTCAAGTATGTGCAATTGTGTCACTGAGATTAAACACAATAGGATAGTGTTTAATTCACTCAATGTTGGCTCTGATACCAACCTGTCACACCCCGATTTCCACGTGTCTCACCGGTGGGCCCGGTGGGGGATTACCGTGACGATGTTGGCAACAATATAGTCAAACCACACAATTATATAATGCACAGCGGAAGCATAAGATAAATATATAAATTTCAACCTCTGGTGATAATATCAATGTATTACAGAAGTTGAATATCCACAGTGGATCGTAAATAAAAGTAAAGTATTGTTCCATTAGATACTGCAATCAAGCTTGCGAGGCTTATCCCGACGCTAGGGAGCTAATACCAGCCAATTACGTTTAGGTACCTGCACTTAATCTTTTTTGGGGAAAATACGTCAGTTTACACTGGTAAATACATTCAACTGACACATCTGAAAATGTTTATTAAAATTGATTTGAATGCACAAGGCACAAACTCTTTTATAACTTGGGAAAATTCATAATGATCTTGTGAACGTTTTACATGTTCTTTTATGCGTTCAGTAGCCCGGGTCGTGCCGGGTTAAAGATTTATAGACACACCACGTTTGCGTAAAACCGTAGTACAGAAACCAACGGCTACGTCTTTTAGTTTTAATGTCGACACTTTATACCGGGTGTACGCCTACACCGGGATGTCGATGGTCGTGGCCATTTCGTAAAATGATGCCAAGGATATCCGGGACAACGGTCATTAAACCCCCCAAAGGCTTATAAGCAACAAAACTGTTTAAATGAGCCGATCATATTTAATCAATTAACCACCTAAGCGATGGAATTATATAATGCTCAATCAAGCGGTATTAATATACCGTAACCCAAGCCCATATAGGGGAAATAAGTCAAAAGTATTTACCTTTGCAAGTATTAATCCTTAATTTAGATCAAGTCACCGATAGCTTTTACTGGGGCTCCTAATCTGGAACGAAGGTTTTAATTAACCTCTTAGAATCCTAACGGTCCTTGTATTAGCCGTAGCTTAAACCGGTTGATTCCGATATATAGATATGGTTAATTCGCACGAAAAGGCGAAAACCGAGAATGGAGTATGATTTGGACCCAACAAGTTCAGAGACTTGTTTTTATATGGGTCAATGGTTCATACTCTGGATTTTGGGGTTCAAATAGTATAATTTGACCCGTATCGGCTATTGCACGAAAACTAGTTCCATGAGCCGTACCGTGTGCGCAAATAGGCGAAACGGTTAACCATAAGAGTCGTACGCTTATTTCCTAAGTCAATATGCCTTAAAAGTATTTTGGTATCAGTAGGATACCTTCCGTAATGCCCGTAACGAGTTTAAGTTTATATTATGCCCCGAAGGGGCTTTTCGGTCATTTTAAAGACTTTAAAAAGGGCTTTTCGAGTTCTACAGGAAATCTGAGTTTCCCGAACAGCTTATAAAGCTTAAAACACTTTATTTATTATTTAAAACCAGTGGCAATTGGAATCGGGTCAAAAGACCTTGTAGAACTCCCGTTTTGGCCAAAAAGGGCATATTCGGTATTTACCGAACCGTAGCCATAACCGCAGGTTATGAGCAAGGTAAAAATTATTAAAAATCTTTAAAATTCCCAAAATATTATTTTACCACAGTGGGTAAAAGTTTTGGTGACGAAAACTTGGGTTAGATGGGCGTTATGCTAATTGCGCCGTTAATTACAAAACTTTCTTAAAAGTGCGCCTTTTAGCATAACTCTCATTCTAGGCCTCGGATTGACGTGAAACTTCAGGGACATGCTTATAATTTAACAAGCAAGGTTTTGGTCCGTTCACGTGTTCGAAATACTCGTTTTAATTTTTAAAAGGCCGTTACGGTCAACTTTTAGGCGAATGACGGAAATGCGCTAAAGACTCGGATAACTCATGAACCGACCACAGAGGCTTATACCAACATGTGACCTGGTCCTAAGAGAGTCCTAAGGTATATTTATACCTCACTAAAACGGGTCAGAACTGAAGTCAAAGCAAAAGTCAACTTTTGTGACTTTCGGCTCCGAACCGGTTCTATATAGCAAATGATCGATTCAAACGAGCGCAAACATGTTTATATACTTATTATCATGTTTTATGACTATCAAAACAGGTTCCATAACATATATATTACAGATTATGCATAAATCGCTAAAATAGCTTTCTGTTGACTTTTTAACCGCACGTTTGACTCGACATTTGACATAGTTAGAGTGGTGATCAGGGGGAACCATTTTAGAGGTTTAATACCCACATAAATACCAACTCATAACCACTTTTGATTCGTCATAAGACTGAACCATTTGCAAGATATTGTAATGACAACCGTTAGTTACGACGGTTGCGTTTATGAGCTATAACTATGGAAAAGTGAAACCAAAATGGTTATCAACGACTTACAGAAGTTGCTTCTTGATTATAGAGCAGAAGAGAAGGCTTGGGAGCACTTAGAATGATCAGTAGTTGTGTGTTTTGATTGTGTGAATGGTTATGCACACAAAGGTGCTATTTATAGCCAAAAACAAGCTCCTATGATCATTACAACTACCACAACAGGTCAGGGGTGATGGGTAGATGTCCCCTAAGTGTTATGGGTCAAATGTAGGGTGCCCATGCTCCATTAAGTGGTGTTTGATCGTCCAAAGGTTCCAAAAGCCAAGTAGTTACAAAGTTTCTGCATCTGGGCACTTTACGCGGCCCGCATGGGAGTTCCCATGCTTTTTAATGCGGGTCGCCTAAAGGTTAAGAAATCAGGCGAATTAGTGAGGAGGCTCGCGGCCCGCCTCGACTTATGTCTAAACCTTACGCGGGTCGCGTGAGGTTATATTTTCTGAATTTTTCAAATCTTTTATAATGATTACAGAATCGGGCCATTAATAACGAAATCTTTCGTAATGATTCACCTGACCTTTCGGTTCTGAAGGGGTAACTTTGCGGTTTGGCCCTCGGTTATTTACCGATAGGGGCCTCGTGTTAATTACCCGCATTATTAAGTCCCCGGTTTATTTATTAATTATATTGGAAAGCCTTAACTTTCACTGTTGACGCTTTTAACCCTTCTTCTACGAATTCGATCGTAACTTTCTCGTTTCATATCGAAACTTCGCGAAATTCATATATATTATTTTAGTGAGGGTATAATACCGTTACAAAGTCTTTGGAACGTTAAAGGGTCACTCAGAGGTATTATTAAACATGTTGACACAGTTAACCCCTGTAGTTTGTAATCTCTCACTTTCTTCCGCGTTTTATTTTTGTACGATCTGTAATTTATTCGATTGAAGGTTTAAGCATTATTTAGGGATACTATACAGTATATTTACCCTTGTTGACATTTATAACCCTCGAATTTACATACTTTCAAGGTTTGTCAAAATTAGTCCTTTATTTATTATAGATGCCACGTGTAAACAAATGACACGTGTTAACACATCATTGGACACAAAAATTCGAGGTGTTACAACAATATACTACAAACTCATCAATTCCATCAGGCAACGTCAGAACAGGAGCGTTGCTCAACTTTTGCTTCAATATATCGAAGGATTCTTGCTGCTTAGGCCCCCAATTGAACTTACTATTCTTGCGAGTCAGCAAAGTCAGGGGTGCTGCAATTCTTGAGAAGTTCTCGATAAATCGTCTGTAGTACCCGGCCAATCCTAAGAAACTGCGAATCTCCGTGGGCGTCTTTGGCTCTTGCCAGATCATGACAGCTTCAACTTTAGCAGGATCTACTTGGATACCACGCTCACTGACAACATGTCCAAGAAATTGGACTTCACGAAGCCAAAATTCACACTTCGAGAACTTGGCATAAAGTTTCTCCTGCTGAAGTAGCTTCAGAATGCAACGGAGGTGCTTCTCATGGTCAGCTTGACTCTTCGAGTAGATGAGAATGTCATCGATGAAGACGATGACAAATTTATCCAAATAAGGCTTGCAAACGCGATTCATGAGATCCATGAATGCGGCAGGTGCGTTAGTGAGCCCAAAAGGCATCACTAAGAACTCATAATGACCATAACGAGTCCTGAACGCAGTCTTGTGCACATCTTCATCTCTAACCTTCAACTGATGATAGCCTGACCTCAAGTTGATCTTAGAGAAATAGCTTGCTCCTTGCAATTGATTGAACAAATCGTCGATCCTGGGCAAAGGATACCTATTCTTGATAGTAACCTTATTAAGCTCCCGGTAATCAATACATAAACGCATCGATCCATCCTTCTTTTTGACAAACAAGATTGGCGCTCCCCAAGGAGATGAACTAGGTCTAATAAAACCTTTGGCTAGCAAATCATCTAGCTGCATTCTCAATTCCTTCATCTCTGTTGGTGCCAACCTATAAGGCGCTCTAGCAACAGGTGCAGCTCCGGGGATGATGTCGATCCGGAATTCTACCTGCCTATCTGGTGGCAAACCAGGTAGTTCTTCAGGGAAAACTTCAGGGTATTCAGAAATGACTGGAATATCTTCGACCTTGGGCTTCTGCTCCTCGATAATCACTTGTGCCATATAAATAACACAACCCTTCTTCATGCACTTAGATGCCTTGAGCATAGACACTTGCTCAGGCAATCCGTGCTGGGTATCTCCTTGAATGGTAAGTGACTCACCAGACGGAGTCTTAACCACCACTTGCTTCTTGTTTTAGATGATCTGGGCTTGGTTATGCGATAACCAATCCATGCCCAATACTATATCAAATCCGGCTAACTTCAAAGGAAGCAAGGACAAAGGAAAAGAGTGGTTCCTAATGGATATAAAACATCCATCTAAAACGGTTGAGGCGGTTTCTAAGGTACCATCAGCTAATTCCACCTCATATTTCACACTTAAGGTTTTAACAGGTAAATTCAGCAACTTAAAAAACTTATTATCTATGAACGACTTATCAGCGCCAGAATCAAACAGTACTCTAGCATATATATCATTTACGAGGAAAGTACCTGTGATCACATTGTCGTCCTGAATGGCCTCCTGCACGTTCATTTGGAAGACCCTAGCATTGGTCTTCTTGGCTTCCTCAGGCTTCTTGACGTATTTAGGGAAGTTAGTCTTAATGTGCCCTTTCTCGTTACAGCCGTAGCAGGTAGCATCTTTGATCCTTTTGCAATCAATAGTCTTATGCTCCTTAGACTTGCATAACCCACATGCAGGTGATCCTGTTTGAGACTTGGTCTCAAGCCTGCATTTTCCAAAGTGGCGTTTTTGGCAAGTCGAGCACTTTGGCTTTTCCTCTGCTCGCTGACTACCTTTTCCAGACCCAAACTTCTTGGACTCAGGGTTTCCCTTGTGCTTCTTCTCCGACCCTCGTGAGCTATCCTCCTCACGCTTCCTCTTACCCTCCTCCGAGTTCTTGAGCGATCTCAGCCTGACCGCATCTAAGGTGAGGGATAGAGATAGATCAGCAACTGATCTAAAAGTAGTAGGTCTCGAAGCCTTAACACTGGCTTTGATTTCTGGGGCTAGACCCCCAATGAAGCGAGCAATCCTCTTGGGCTCTGGTGTCACCAGGTAAGGAACCAATCTAGACATGGTATTGAAACTGGTGAGGTAAGCTTGACAATCTAAACTCTGCATCACCAATGATAAGAAATCCGATTCAATCCTTTCCACCTCATGCTGTGGACAATAGTTCTCCTTAATGAGAACAACAAACTGCTCCCATGACATATTATAGAGTGGGATCTTCCCAGCAGCTTGAATGAGAGACTTCCACCAAGCCAGTGCCTCTCCCTTGAACGATTGGGATACATACTTCACTATATCCCTTTCAGCACAACCGCTGATATCAACAATAGTCTCCATTTCATCTAACCAAGTCATACAATCAATTGCTCCTTTCTCCCCAGTGAAATCCCGGGGTTTGCAGGAAACAAAGTACTTATAAGTACAAGACTTGGTACGTGGCTCATCATCGAACACTATTCTCTTGGATGGAACACTATGTTGGTTTGAGGAATGTTCGACATCCTCTTTCTTAGGTCCATCCTTCTTCGAGGGTGGCTTGCTATGAGCTTTTGAATGAGTCTTAGGAACAGACTTAGAGTGGGGTACTGAAGAAGTTCTACTATACGTCTCACTAACCTCCTTAAATTGCTCCTTTACAGCTTTAGATACAGCTGTATCAATTAGTGTACGGAGCTCTCCTTTGGTTATATTAACCCTGTCATCATCATGGCTTTCCGAAGAACGACTGTTCACTTCCTCCGACCTTGCCATGTAGCTTTAATGCTACATAAAATTAATAAGGACGAGGTTTATAAGGAAGCTTACACAGTCCTATCGCTTTAAACGATTTATTGACTATGGTTTTTAATACACATTTTAGTTAATTTTTACAGGATAACCCTAAATCATATATAATAGCACAAAAGGTTGGCCACTCGATTGGAGTGATTCGCGCGACGAGTTTTGCAGTTTCGATTCGCGTGTTAAGTGTTGCGACACGATGGAGTTTCCTATTCAAATTACTTTTAATCTCAACTATTATATCTAACATATAATTATCCTAAATTACTTGCGTTTAGCGTTTGCGATTCGATTGCGACTGAGCTTCGATTGTGTTTCGATTAAACACCACATTATAACATAAATAAACATGCACAAGCAACACATAAAAGGCACACACACGTAAAACAATATCCAGAACGCGTAACTCGAGTGCGGTAAGCGATAAAACAAGTGATAAATAGCGATAAAACCTCGATTAGTAATAGATACTCCACATAATACAACTAACGTAAAGCATAAAATAGACTAACTACAAGTCAAAGAAGTCAAAATAGGAATTGAGCAAGGAGCGACAGATCGCAATTAGCAATCTTGTCTCCCTTTGACTTCAATCTTGACTTTGACTTTCGAAACACGGGGTGTTACACTAACTATGTTAAAATTTTCAGTTAAGTAAGACATGTGCCCTGCACATGAGGGTAATTTAGTCTTTTAATCTATTCAAGGACTATTTTATAATTAAGAGGTTGATTTGGTTTTGCACTTAGATAAAAAACGTAAACAAACAAAATAATTTTAAATGAAACAACAAACAAATCTTTAGTTAACTACATCTCTGTTCTTTAACAAAATGCTCATAAATTAAATTTCATTTTCTTATAGTTGAATCTTCAAAACAACACAAAATGCTCATAAATTAAATTTCATTTTCTTATAATAAATCGATCCACACAATAAAGCCATGAGTAAAAGGGCAGCTTGTTCTACTTCACCCACCTTCCTCCTCTGTTTTGTAACTGTGGATCTTGGTCTTTGCAACAATATTTTGTCCCAAAAGCCATTAACTTCCTCTTTAAACAAAAAATACCCATGTTATTGGTAGTGAATGCACTAGTCTCACTATCTCCACCAGATGTAGAAGTGGCAGCCATGGTGGCTCCTGTGGTGGTAGTTGTAATTTTCTTTTGTTTTTCTCTTCTTTTATTAGACCCAAAAGTGCTATCCTCTTTTTTCTACTTCTATTCCACATGTTCGTATATGAAATCGAAGACGCTGAAAAGCATATATGATATAAATCATACTATTTTGGTTCAAATCTAGGGTTCCGATTGACTTAAGTTTTTCAGATCTAGGGTTCCGATTGACTATTTTTGGTTCAAATCTAGGTGTTTCAGGAGGCCAATAATGGTGGCAGGTTGTTACAAAGAAGATAAAGAAATTGAGATGGAGAAGCGGAAGTGATAGCTTGAACTGGTGGCGGTGGCCGATTATTATGGAGAGAGAGAGAGAGGAGCTGAGAGAAAGGTGATGTTAATGGTCGCCGGAGGTTAGGGTCGTGGTGGTAGTGGAGGAGTTGAAAAGGTTAAAGAGAGAGAGAAGGAGTTGAGAGAAAAAACAGTTGATTTATATATTTTTTATCTCTTAAATATATTTTACATAGAAAATTTACCAAGTTAACCTCATGTGCAAGACAAATGCCATATTTAACTGAAAATTTTAACATGGTTAGTGTTAAAGGACGTACATTGTAATGGTTTTTACAAATTGTAACACCCCGAAAACGGGTTTGGTAATCAAACCACGTTAATATTTATGAACGGGTAAAAAACCGTTAGTGGTAAAATTAACCCGGTAAATATTAGGATTTAAATAATTAAATCTAATATTAAATAAAAAGAGAATAAAAGTTTTGAGAAAAACAAAGCTTATGACAGGCCGACTTAGCGGGACTTAAATAAGACGGGTTATAACTCCCGGAATCCAATAAGTTAACTAGGAATAATAATAACCTAGTTAGAAGAGAAGTCTTGTAATGACATACTAGTGGGTTAAAACACTTAAAATAAAAACCTAATGATAGTAGAGGGGCCAAACTTGTTAAACTTGAAACTAGGTTTAATTAAAACAAAATAAAATACACCAAACACACACAAAAGTGTGTGTCTGGTCGATTGAAGCAGAGGGCGACCAAGGAAAACCCCCTGCTTAATCTCTCAAATTGAAGGCCAAAATCGATCCTAAATTAAAATCCGAGCACGAATTAGTGATCTTCACTGAAAAAGGAGTCACAAGGTATGTAAATTTCATGAGAATTATCTAGTTGAAATTCTGAGTAAACATAGAGAACTCGAAAATTGTTGATGCATGCTTGTTGTATGGATGAAATAGGAACATTGTAGTGTTTAGGAGTAAACCCTAGACAAGTATATATTGAAATCATGCTTAGCTCAAGTAAATTCAGATTCTGTTGATGCTAAATTCATGTATGAGATGTTTTTAGGTTTTTGATTGCTAAAAATACTGTTATGATGTCAAGAACATGCTTAAATTGAAAGCCGAATTCAAACATCTCCTGATCAGAATTTACAGCCGACTTGTATTGGCTGTAACCTGGACAAAACATGATAAAAACGTGTGTTTCTTGAGTCTAAAATGTAATTCTATGAAATATCTTTAAAACTCCACTGGAATCGCATTTTTTCGACGAAAATTGAGCGTTTTATGAAATTTTCCGTATCGAAGGTTCAAGCTGCGTTTTCTGGCAGAATTTGCAACCCATTACGAATGTCATAACTCAATTTAGGAATTTATTTATGACCTCAAATTTTTACTGTAGAAAGTTTTAAGTGATTACAAAAATCCCCATTTGGAATTTCATCAATCGGATAAACGAGGAATTTTAAATGAATTTTTCGGTAAGCTGCAGTCAGAAATGACGAACCTGATTGCAGCTTAGTAAATGAATTTTTAAGAATTTTTGGTAAAGAGTTAGATCTTGAAATTTTAACACAAGGCCTAACCCTCCGAGAGGTACGGCACATAAAAAAATCATAATTTTTTAAGACTTGTAAACAGGTTAAACAAGTCACCAAAACAGCCCATTTTCAGTAATATGAAATGCCTAAATGAAATCGCGGCCTACTAGTTAGTATGTAAATTTGATTTCGTTAAGAGTTCGGATGAAATATGCCTAAGTGACTTCAATGAACCAAATGTGCATTTGAATATGTTGATAAGTCGATTGACTTTTAAAAAGTCAAACCGACCAATGATTAGATCAAATGATAATTTTGATATGGTCGAATGATAAATTCGACATAAAACCCGTAGGATGGAATAGTCGTAAATGATTATGACTAATCTAACCGTCTTACGAATTGTGATGATGATAGTTTGACTATAGACAAGCTAGATGAAGACGTGGGAATGAAGCGGGTCAAACGGATCGAGTACGCGGAAAAAGAGCATAACTGATGTCGGGTAAAATACACATATTTGTCCCGTGTAAAATGTATAATTTTTGTATAGTTTTTATTTGTTTTTATTTAGTTTAGTATTATACTATATTATTTGTGTTTTGACAGGTCCTGGTGCAAATGGAGCGAAAAAGAATAATAAATAAATGACCAGTCAGTTGGGCAGAGTGGGACGCCAGGGACCGAATGAAAGTTGTAGCTATTTTCCGTAAGTGGGCCGAAACCATTATCTCTACTTTATAAGTTTGAAGGCAGCCATAATTATTATTATGAAGGTGATTAATAAAAAAATCCTATTATTGAAGTGGTGGCTGGCATCGATCAGACAAAAAAAAAAGAAAGTCATAATGTATTAAATTATTTATTATTGAGGGAATGGGCCGCCAAAGGGCTTGGGCCCAGCGATTTATGTGACTGTTAGGGTGTGTGGCCAATTTTTATTATATTTTTTGGGTGTGATACATCATCGAGAGAGGATACAAAACATTGGATGGCAGAATAGACGTAACATAATCAGCCGCACATTATTGAAGCAACATCAGAAGACGGCAGTTAGGAGCAGAGAAAGAACAGAAGGAACGATTTGGAGCAAGGGTTCATACGGTTCAAATTTAAGGCCGTGATTCAAGATTTGATTACGGGTTTGCAAATAATTAATCTATTGGTTCGATATACTTATTGTTTATTGAATTCATGATTATGATTTATTATTTTAAGACTTGTATTGCATTCTTGACTATGGTTTTTGGCTAGACTTTCGTTGCTACCTAGGTTAAGATGAATATTTAATAAAGTTTGGATTTCTTTTCGTTTATTATCATGTGTATGGGTTTTTTCTTAAAAAGTAAATAACTTTGGAACCTTTGATTTGGTGCGTATGCGTATCTAGTTTTGATTATTGATTATTTATTCGTTTCACATGAACCTTGGTGAATGTCTTTCATAGGATAGGTTTGTGTTGATTGTTCGAGTCTTTGCGGGTTCGGGTAGTCTTTGGGTGAATTGGCCAATAACCTTAGAAACGGTAAATAAAATATATTTAGAACTTGATATTCTGCTAATCTTGTCGCTGAGAGACTCGAGGTTATTAATAGGTCTCGGTTTGATATATAGCTAGGATTAGGTTTTGAGAGAAATCAGTCTTAGTTCCCTAATCTTATTCGTGTCTATTAAACTAAATTAAAATCCATAGTTGCTTTAGACTTTCGCGCTGAGAGGTAGATTGTCGGATTAAGGCACTTTTAAAGAAGTTAGAGGACTGAGAGGAAGTCTAACCAACTGGTAGTCATAACAGCCCTGTAGAGTCTCACAGGTTTCTTCCTGAGAAGGGTCGGGAGGTCTTAGTAGGGATTTCTTAGGGTTTAGCACACGAAGATCCCGGTTCCATACCACTTTAGTTTCGAATAGAAATCCATTCCTAGTTAAATAGGATTCTAACCTAGGTAGTTATTCGTCATCTCTGGTCTCAATCTTCATCTAAGTTGCGTCTAGTTAATTTAGTTAATTAGTTTAAGTTTAATTGCAATTTTAGGATTGTTAGAAGACCCCCAAAACAATAAAAACAGTTAAGTACAGTTAGGTCAGTTAAGTTAGTCGAGTCTAGTCAACGTAATTAGAGAGTCTCGTGGGTTCGATACTCGGACTTACTTAGGCTATACTACATTGACCGGTACACTTGCCGGTTGCGTGGTCTAGGTTTTAGAGAGTCTTAGTTTATAAATTTAAAACTTAGAGAGTCTAGTTTAGGGTTTAATTTAGTTAATATAATTAGACCACTTTTAGCACATCAATAACCGAATGCAAGGTAAGTGAAACTTACACTTTTTATAGAATATGTGTTTGTTCTAAAAGTTTCTTATACGATTAAGATGATATTCATGATATGGCTCCGACACGAAACGATACGGGTCGGAGCATATCTAATGATGAAAAACTATGTTTTATGATAAAGTGGCAAAATGGTCATGAAGTGACATAAATAAAAATAGGTTTTCGAACGGCTACTTTATAAGTAAGCCTAAACGAGTAAAAAGAGGAAACGGTGATTTAGTCACGAACAAATAGGTAAAAGTTGAAATATAGAACAACACTAAGCGACATAAGTCATGTCGGGCTAAATGCGTAAGAAAAAGGGTTTAAGAGACATAGCTAAAGAGGTGAGAAATCTGAATTTAGTTATTTAATGAAATGGTAAATAGATACCATTCCAATATAAGCGCAAATTGTTTAAATCGTTTAGACCAAACGGGTCAAATGATAATGTAGATACCATTTGACAAATAATGACCAATAAGTGCTTGTCGAGTCTTATGTGCACAGGATAAAATGGTTATGATTTAGCGGTGCTATGAATTAGCATATTATGGACGCAAGGTATTAAACGGGTCAATATGTTGATCCGAGCCAGGTACGCATATTTTGTATTGTAGTTAGAAGCGATATCGTGGTCAATTATTGGCGAAAGCCCTTCGCCGCAAAATGAAGGATTAAAATTGACCAAAAAGTCATTGAGGGGTAAATAGGGAAAAACAACCTTTAAGAGTTGTTTAGAAATAAGCGTTTTGTTTAATTGAGTCCTTGGGATATGTATAAAATGGAGATAGGGTGTAAGCTAAAAGAAGCGTGATTTAAGCTTAAAAGTGTTAAATACCCCGTAACGGGTCAAAATGAGTAGATATGCAAAACGGGTTAAGATTTGCATAAGAACCCGTAATTTGAACCTTGAATATTAGTAAACTGATATAATGTGATTTGCATGACATTTTGAAGGTAATTAACAAGTTTGTTTGATTAAATCGTAAACGGGTCAAAAGTGTTGAAAAGGGATTTCAAGCTGAGAGCTTGAAATCTGAATTTATTTTAGTAGTTTAATATTAGGTATTGACTCCATGAGATGGATAATTAAATTACGAACGCGTAGGAAAAATAATCGTGCAAAACAGATTAGTAGAATGATAGTTATGGCATTTTGAAGTTTAGAGTTTGATCAAAACTAGTGTTGGGCAGGAAATGCAAGTCCAGATACGGACCTGCTGGAAAAGAGCTTCCCCGCGCCACGCGAGGGACCACCTGAAACCGGGCGCGTCACGCGACAGGCGTCGCGGCACGCGAAAGAACGAGTTGAGCCTCTCGCGTGGCGCGAGAGGCATAAATCTGAGAAATTATTTTTATTTTGTTGTTTGATGCGATGTACATGTTTTAAGCTATTATTTAAGCATCGAAACTAACGTACAGGTTAATTTCAAAAGTTTCCGAAGGACGATCAAGCTCAACGGAGAACCGAACACGAATAAGATAAAACCTTCCGCACGTCGTTTCGTCGTAACTTTTAAACGGCGAACTCAATTATGTTATGTTGTATTATTTTAAAATTGTAAAGTTTAAACAACCCGTATTTTACAAAGTATATGTAGTCATAATTACATGTTGTTTGTCGTATACTTTACGAAAACCATTAAATAATGAGTAAGAGTGTTACACAAATAAAGGACTGTGATTGTAATTATTGAAGTTAAAGGGTATCCATTGCAATCGGATACAAATATAAAGGACGGAAAGTGTAATTTACCCTATTTTTTAAATCACATGTATTGTCAAATTAGGTTTCTTATTTTTTTATAACATAACAAAACTCGTATGTTATATTTTTTGGTATGACCCATGGGCCAAGCTTATAAATACGTAGCATTGATTTGGCTACAAATGATATTTTTGTCTGGTAACTACACAAGGTATATCATTTTTTTGCCTTTCAAATGGTTCTTGGATCTTTACCACAATTTAGATAAAGTTCATTCGAACATTATAATAGTTTAACATTTATGTAACACCTCAGCACCCTGACTTTCTTCCCGTGCCCACACCCACCGCCTAAGTGTGAAGTCTTTGAAGATTATGTATGCTTAAGGCAACTAATAGTCTCTTATCATTAGAACTTGTTGAGAAGCAATTGGTTTTTATCTGTTACTAACCAACACTTGGTATATGAATTCTTGCTGAAATTGACCTCATGTTAGATTGAGTAAAGTTATGTTATGTTATGACCATGATTAATTTAATCAAAAAAAGATGTAAGACCATGAAATTTCATTGGATGACAATCCAAGGTATTTGCAGAAAGAAAAAAGAAAAAACAATTTTGGCTAAAGTTTATAAAAAAATGGCAATATGTTCCCCTGTTGTGCTAATTTCGTTCTTAAGATATGTGTAGATTACTCAATTTTCCATTTGCTTAATCGATTTCGGAAAAATTATTGAGAGGTCTATTAATTATCTATCTTTTCATTATTGTGGCGTTAAACAGGAAGCTTTGTGGCTTGAGAAAATGACTGATAGAGTGACGAGGAGGTGATTGTTTGCAGGATCTCACAAATTGATACCGATCAAGTGACAAACCGAATTGAAAGTGATAAATGCCTAGAGGCGTGCAGCCTTGAGAGTAATGTTCTCAATGATCTCATTTGACCCCCTTCTAGGCTACCTGTTCATTCAGAATCATGCTCGACTCAATGTTATAATGGTTGCCCAACATTGTTGATCTCTACTCCAGTCTCGCTGTTGGTGAAGGTAACCAAATTATTTTACCTTTTTAACATATGTTTGACTCTACTTAGCCTTCATATTTGTTATATGAAAAGGGTGTATATTTGCCGGGCCATACAAAACATAAGGAGATAAAAAAGAGAGGAGGTAAATCAGGAGCTCACTCTAAGTAGCACCTGACCCACAATGCCTGCAAAAACTTATGGTTGATTGTTCCCTGGTCGTGCACGTCCACTGGCTCCTATTAGTTAGTATATCTTCACATCATTCAAATATTATCAGATATCTGGGCTGATTTCATTGCTGAAGAAGAGAGGTATATCTTCCATATCATCATTGGTTGGGCTATCAGTTGAATATGGCATTCTGCCTCCTGTGACAAATTTTGCATGCTCACACGCCAGTTGCAAGTTGCACAACACATGCGCTTGTGTGTTGCGCAAGCACACACACACACCTACGCACGTATACAGTTGTCGAGTTGGGTCCCCCACCAACATCTTTTTTATCATTTTGAAATTAATGTATTTATATTATATATAATATAAAAAGTCTGATATTGAGGTAATAATCCAATCTCTTTTTTGTCAAGCAAGTTTTAAGCATCAGGTACAGGTACTCTTTGAGCGATACTGTATCTTCCGTTTATAACTAAGCTCTTATTTACCATTCGGACTATTACTACACTTGTCATCCTTACATAATTTGGATAACATTTGAATCTTAGTAGGCATGCATGTGATGTTTTTACCTTCACCTAATAACAATTGGAACCAAATTATGAGGTTCTAAATTAAAACCTAAAAGCAACCATAAAGAAAGGACTAGCTTTGATGCTTAATGGTCAATGAATTAATCACTACATAATGGTATCACGTTAAATTTGAATCAAGGCTTGCTAGGTGGCATAATGATCTCAAATTTATCATTATTTTCTTTATTACATCAATTTGTTATTTTAGTTATGTAAATAGCTTACTAAAATTTTGTTTTGTTAGTCAGAACCCGGAGCGTGCTAACGACTAAATAGGATGACACAGCGGATTTCAAGACCATTGTTTGTTGATGATAGGGGTGATTATTATGCTTTAGGAGGTAACAAACATAAATTATTGGAGATTTTTTATAAGTCCCATAATTCTTTTACATGAAGTTAGTCTTGACTTTAGCATGAAATGACCTAGATATATGATGTTTTTGTACCAAGGAGAATGCATGTTATGGTTGATTTTTGCATTTTATGTAGACCCACATAACCAAGATGGAATATTGTAGGCTCTTCAATGTAAGAAAATAATGTGTGTTGATTCGGTTGTGATTGGTTTGTCAGTGTGAACACATCCACCATGACATTGTTAATTTGTAAATTAGTCATATGAATACAATTGAAATTTTGTGCCATGTTCTTTATGTTTTTTTTTTCT